>NC_054083.1:12579606-12807106 GCF_017562075.2 Anopheles merus
CAGCACAGTCACGTCAGCCGTACCCGACTGTATGTGCTGCATGCAGGTGATGTGGGAGTGCGCTTTCATGCACAGCATGTCCGGCTTGATGAGTTGAGCCTTCAGTGCCGTGCGCATTTTGATGCACTTTTCGTACTCAGCGTCTGAGGTGACGCACAGCATCATTCTTCCGACTGGACACGACCGTGTTTCATAGATCTGGTCCAACGCTTTGCCCAGGTACCTTTGGTAGTTTTGCTTGTCATCGTTAATCGGAGCTAAATGTCGCGTCGTGTCCTGGAACATCAAATTTAACCGTCTTCCGTAACGCTTCGACTCAAACAGATCGAACGTTTCATAAGGCTGGCTGTCATTGAATGCAGCCTGGTCGAAGTTGCTGAAGGGTGAATAGGTCGTCGTGGATGTTGACGTGTACGAACTTTGGTATGGTCGGTAGCGGTCATCCTGCCGATCGTACCCTGCACCGCTGGTACTATTATAGCGTCGTTGTTTCGATGCGTACAAGTTGACGGCTTTGCTGAAGAACTTTTTGAGCCTTCGCCTGTCAGATTTGGACGTGGCGCTGGACACTACAAGCGCATGGGACGGTACATCACCCCAGTCACACTGGCGGTATTGCGAAACGGGCTGGCGCGTTCCATCGCGACACAACAACTCAAACTGATCAACGGTAACGCCCGGTATAAAGCCACTGTCCACCATTTCCTCCACCGTAGTGTGCTTCAAGAAGGCTACATCACCTGCCTCCACTAAGCAGCGAAAGGCGCCCTCGAAGCCGGCGTACGGATCCGTCGGCGTACATTTGCCCCCCGGCACCACGCCCGTACACAGCGAACACAGCTTGTTCGAGTTGTCGCCGATGGGGTTGTACTTGTCGATCAGAGCATTCACCGCACACGACGGGCCGAAGAAATCGGAGGCAGTTTTGACGATGTTGTTACAGTCGGTAATGGCCATACCTCCGTCTCGTTGTAACTGCAAGAGCAAGAAGAGCATTTTATTTTTATTGCAACAAACTCTCAAGCCTTTTTTTTAATCGTAACAGCCGGAAATGGCAATACTTACGGTATAAATCGGAAGCGTCCAACCGGCATGGCTGCCCACCCATGCGAAGCACGCCTTCTTGCCCCGCAAATGTCGTATATGAGTTACATCCGGTAAGGATCCTTTCTTGATCACAGCTACGGCATGATACTGGGTAAACCCTCCCTCGTACCCTTCATGCATCAAGGGAATGAGCGAATGGAACCGGCCACCGCTAAATACTTCTCCCGCGTCCAGCGTCATTACGTCCGCCTTGCGCTCGTTAATCAGCGCCATACACTCGTCATGGTCGTACCCGTGGTGACAGGATACGTTCATGAAGAAATCGTTAAACAGTGCAACATCGCGCTCGAGTGCTTTGGTAAAGTTCTGGCACTTGTACGTTTCCTCCTGGCTGGTCGCGCACCAGACGATATTGCTTTTGGCTTCTTTTTCCTCCTCAATGTAGTATTGGCCTGAGGAAATAAAAAGGTGCGGGGTTCCAATTAGCTACAGGTAAGAAGGAACAATTGAGTGGTAATGATCTCGGTACGGTGGTAATGATGTCTATCAATTTGTTTGTAAACATTAGGGGCGTCAGTATTTGGGAATGCATTCCACCATAACCTGTCAAACAGTTGAACAAGCCCTCGTCCGCTATGATTCATTCATTGGCAAAGAAAGCAACAACGTAAACAAATTAACTTATCGAATGATCTAACAAACGAGATAACATTTAACAACTAATCAACGAACATGTAATCAAAAAGAACTGTTTGAAAATTAACGCATTCGCTGCTCTGTAATTAGTTCAATTGCAATCCCGTGGCCGCACTTGTTGACCAAGCCCAAATCATACTCCACTTCGCCACTTACCTGCAGTCAGCGTAGCGAAACATAATATTGCCGTGCCTATGCACAACCAGCGCTCTGCATTCACCATTGCACACAGAAGAACATAAAACTATGAACTTAAAAAGGGAATTAAACGAAAAAGCTGGAATGCTATGCTGGGGAACAGGTGAACACGCCCATCGAAAATTGGAATCTGATTGACAACTGTCAGCGGTGGCGTCGTGTCACGATTTATAGAGATGTTGTTTGGTTTTTTTCTATCTCTCTTCAGCAATTCAGCGCAACTGCTGAATAGCGCTGTGACAGTCGCAGAATGACAGCAACTTTATTTTACCGATTGGCAAAACATGCTTTTGCCCAACAAGAGAAAAGTGTCCCGAAATTATTTCGTTCCGCAACCGCAGCAGAACAATCGACCTGCACAAGTATGGTAGCCCGTCGGTAATGAGAATTTTTCAACTGCTCGTGTACAAACTGCTGGCACGAGCGATCGACACGGTGAACAGGTACTTTGACGTGCGAAGACTGCACTACATCCGGGAGGTGCTGGAAATAAACATTGGGACACTGGTACACCAGCTCAACGAGAGCAGCCCAACGATGGCAAAGCGCAAAGCCATCTACGCGTTTCGACCGTTCGAAGTGTGTGACGTTGATTACCGGAGCAGCAACAGCAGCAGTAGCAGCAGCGGCAGCTCCAGCCTTACCAGCAGGCTAGGCACTGGCCGACACTTTCCGAAGGCTCGCAGTGGCCATCGCATCGTGTGCAGCGACTCGTCGGTCTACTGCTTCGGAGGTTTTAATCCCAACAACTCGCTCGCACGGGATGGAAACCACGATCAGCGCGAGGACATGTACTTGTTTCAGGAGCTGTGGAAGTATGATATGATACGCAAGGAGTGGACGCTGCTACTAGACTCGAACAACGATTTGCCCGCAGAGCTGGCCTCGAACGCAATGCTGTTGTGCGGTGAAACGATTATGGTATGGTGGTGTATTTTTAGAACCTAAGCGAAATCGCCGCTAAATCGCTCTTTAACTGTGGTAATGTCTTCTTTGCTTTTTAATGCGATACTAACGATTGGCTTGCATCGCTTCTACTTGGCAGGTTTTTGGCGGCACAGGATATCCATTTGGGGTAAATTGCTCAAACCGATTGCACGTGTGTGTGCCCCGCCGCGGACCGAAGGATCTGCTAGAGGTAGAGGTAAAAGGAGATCCACCACCGCCGCAATACGGCCAGGCAATTGTAATTAACGACAATTACCTCTACTCCATCGGCGGAACGAACGGGTTCGAGTATACGCTTGATATCCATCGGTAAATCAAAAATGATTCGTGCATACCACCAAATCGCATGCTAATCGCTTCTCACTGTTTATTCCTCTGCTTTTAGGCTACATCTGCCGAGCAAGACGTGGGAATGCGTATACGAATGCAATCAAAATATTCGCGAAGATCCGTCGGGCCGATACCGGCACGAGTTAGCGCACGATGATTCCAAAATCTACGTCATCGGCGGTGGTACAAGCGATGCAGTGTTCATCCTGTCCAATATTCCCGTGTACGACATCAAAGCCAACAAGTGGGAGTACATGGTGACGAAACCCGACCCGCTAGCCAACTCGCCCGGCATACCGACCGCCCGCAAGTGTCACTCCTGCGTACAGATACGCACGGAACAGGGGCTGGAGGTGATCGTGGCGGGGGGCTACGATGGCGTCAACTACTATAACGACATCTGGAAGCTTAGCCTGTCCACCATGCAGTGGAAGAAGATGCAGAAATCGCAGCTACCGTATCCGCTGTTCTTCCACGACGCGGCCGTCACGAGCGACGGCTGCATGCACATCTTCGGTGGTATCCGGTACAACAATAACACGAACGTTCGCACGGACACGCTGTACAGGATGTGGACCACCATTCCGCGGTTGAGCGTGATCGCCTGGGAAGCGCTGCTGCATTACATTCCGAGCTTGCCCAGCAGGACAAAGGAAGAGCTGCTGGAAGCCGGTATTCCTCGCCAGTTTGTTGACAGGGTACACGAGTGAGTGTTGGTATGTATTTTATTTTTCGTTGCTGTAGAAAACGACTATTGGGCTCAAATCTCAGTTTAATTTAAATCACAATACAGTACAACCTCACTGATTGGGTCTTCTAGTGGGGTTGTTCACTAGTTGGTACCTCAATAGTTGGGTTGCCATCGAACCAATGAGGCAGTTTTGACCGAAAGAAACACAGCCAAAGTTTTCATCTAGCTATGAATTATAGTCCTTGCGATGCGATGCAGTGCAATAGTGCAATAGATGCAATAGTTTATGTACGAAATTTATCTACATCGTTTGCAACCAAACTATCCAGTCTCCGGTCCACTATCCTCCACTATTCCATTCAGTGAGGTCGTACTGTACCTTTGCAGAAATAAATATCGTTTTCTGTGTGCATCTATGGAACTTTTTAAAAAAATACTGAAAATACAATATATGACTGCAGTGAATTTGTTTTCGCGCAAGATTGCCTTTTGATACAATCGATGAATATTATCACAATTCTCTTTGTGCGGTTACTGAAGGGAAAATAGAATATTTTCAACAAGTAAATGATGATACCGTTGAAAGTGTTACAAATGCTCTTTACTTTTAGAAAAACGAAGCTCAAACATAAGCTGATACACTAACAAACCGATGGAAACTTTTCATTTGAGTCTAATAAACCGCCATCTTTTTTAACGATCCTCAAGATCAATATTTTAAAAAACCATGTATCCATATACTGTATAGCTTTTTCACCAGCAGGGACCTGAAATGTCAAACGAAGTGTAGCTTTTTTCCTATCCCGAAGAAAGCCGAACGCACACGGGCGATCCGAACTTTGGCAACTACCCCTTGATTACATCTGTCACGTCTTTGCCATTTGACTTTTGTGTGTGCGATGAGCGAGTTCACGCTCTGACTGGGGGGGAAAAATTGCGCCGCGTGTGTGAAGTGAAAAAGCCGATAAAAATGTATATAATTCAAGTGATTTGATAACAAACCCGCTCCGCGTAAGGCGTACCAATTGTTGCAACTAACACCAGTCAAGCCGCTCAAGCTCGGGAACTGTAGCTGTTCGTACAGCAGGCGATTGACCACGCCACAGCGCACCTTTCCCCGGTACAATCGGCGAGGAGCATCGAAGGATATAGGCGCCTTTTCCGGTTTTACATAATTGCCGTCGTAGCCGAGACACCCGGAACCGGACTGTTGTGATCATCAGCGCGGTGTTGGAACCAAATTTCGCTAGCCAAAATCATTGTCATCACCATAGCAGCAGCCAGCAACGAGCAACAGCCAGCATGGACGCGATAGAGGAACGCAAGGTTTACCGTTTGGTGCTGACGGGAGGTGAGTGTGGGACAGTAAAAAATCTTTCAGCAAGCGATACGAAAACGGCATAGAAAAAAAACAACACACATACAGACTGTTTAAATATAGCTTTCGGAACATGTGCTTCTGGGTGTTTTTCCTAGGGAATGATGGTTAGCACACCCTTCCCGCTGGGAAACACATACTCGAGCGCGCGCACACACACATACACATACTCATACACACACAGTTACGTATATTTTGCGGGGGTGCTATTTCCGGCGTGCGCGCTCTCAAATGTATCTCTCGCCAGCGATCCTGGTGGCCCTTGCCCGAGATGTTCAAGGTTAAGGCCGTAACAGGGCTGCCCCGGGGTAGCCCTGCTATCCACCGATAGCCCAGCAATGATGATTTCCTGTTGGGTGGGAAATGCATTCTCAGGCCTACCCACCGCTGGTTCCGGTCCGTTGTTCGCCCCACATGGCCGTTACTGGCTCGCTAATTGCATTAGAGCGATCCTATGTTTTGCATGTTCTTGTTCTTCTTCTAGTCACATGTTGAGCTTACTGACGCTCTTTCTCATTCTTCCTTCCGTTTTCTATGGATGCTCGCCCTACCGTTGCTTCCCGCGCTCATCACTCGTCCTCCTCGTCATCCCAATCACGTGTGGCACAGGACCATGCGGAGGCAAAACGACGGGCCAATCGAGACTGTGTACGTTTTTCGAGAACCTCGGATGGAAGGTAAGTACTTTGGCAGTGAAATTGCGGGGAGCTGTGTCTTTCCACCTTCCTGAGACACTTTTGATTTGAAAGCGCGTGTTTCAATCATAAGTAGCCACAGTTCGGAAACTTTATCATTTGATCCTTTGATAGCACAATTAGAATATGTTTCATGGGTCATGTTTTGATGTTCATTCGATAGAGCAAAACAATAAACAATATACATCCATATGCCGATAGCCGTTGCCCCTATAAAACTGTCATGATTTTGTGTCGCCCATGCCTTACAACTTGTCGTTCGATTATTATTCGCTCATAAAGCCGACTTGATTTATTCATTTTTAATAGGCCTGCTGGCAATGTCATCTGTGTTGATGGGTAGTTTCATTAGTTTTCAACGTAAATTGATAGTAGCATGAGCAATGAAAGGGAACGATAAAAAGTTATGTTTATTTGTTTTATTTAGAACGTTCGATGGATGTTTGTATAATTGCTTTTATCACAAATTCACAACCATTTTTAAATGTTCTTGATGTATATTACAATTATTTACCAAACTAAAATCAGCGATGTTAGTTAGCTTTTTTTCTACTTAAAGTTAAACATAAAATGCTCTTTTTACAAGTTTCCATCTTAACATGTTCGTGTTTATCCGTACGCAGTACAGTCACATTCATTAGCAATAAAAACCCATTTCAACAATTCGTCTAAAGGATCAAATAGTTTCTTCTATAGAATGGTTTTGTTCCATTTCTTTTTAATTTTTGCAGGTTTTTCGCGTGCCTGAAACGGCCACAATTCTACTCAGGTACGGTTTAGAAACGTATCAATATTTTTTCCCTTATGACAAAGCTTCCGCTGCTGCTCCTTGAAACGTTACAAATCTGGCATATAAAATAGCACAAACACAACTTTATAGTGAGAAATACTACTCACCTGTGTTTTCTGTGGCTGAAAAAAGTATTTTTTTTCTCTAGCTGGCTATAATTTATGTCATAAATTTCACACGAATTTGCTTATTTATTGCGTCTTATCGAATATTACTCAAATCGCTCAAACAAACAAATGTATTAAGGAAGGCTTGCGCGCAAATTCAGCCTCTTGGCGTAGCCTTTTTTTTTCATTGCCACAGCTTTTTTTTGTGAATTTTACTATTTTCAACTAGCATCTTTCCAGTAGTTTTTAATTTATAATAGCAGCTATTGACGTCTATTAGAGAAGCCGGTACTAGCAGTTGCCAGCGCGTGAAGAAATTCAATGCAGCCGTGTATTGTTTAAATTTTCAAAACAAAATCGATTGATTGTTTCGTTCTGTCATGTTCTCGTTTTACAGCGGTGGCATCAAGTTCGCTGATTTGGTTGCCGAAGAAGGTAAGAAGCGATCGTTTCAATGTTTTTTTTCAGCAATGCGGGGATATGAGTTCCGGAACCACCGTGTAGGAACAGAACAGCGCACAATCCCATCGCTTTCGCTTTCTTTGCTAGTGAACACATGTTCGTGCTATCGTTAACATTTCATGTTCAATTCGATCTCACTACACGATTAAACAAATGCGTTGGAAATCAGGCTTGGTTTGATTGTGGAGAACGTTTTAGAAATAGTGCGGCAGTATAAAGTCATTAAAAATAATACATATTCACGTTTCACTACCACCAATCCATCGGCGCCCTGAGCTGTGGATCGATCGAAATGCAAGGACAACTTTATTGATAATATTTACCCAAAGTTGGCTCTTTCAAATTGGTGTAGAAAGTTTTAACAACCCTTGTTTTAATGGGCATGCCAAATGCCAACCGATCACGATAATGAACAAGTTTCTAACCGCAATAATTCAAAGGTCACGCGATCTCGTTTGACAGCCGGCTGTCCATTTCCCTCCGCTTCGTTTCGGGTGGGAGTAGAGAACGTTCGTTTCATTTGGAACGATGAATTAGGGAAGCTCACACAAACCACCCCAACAGTTGCATGCTATTCGTTACTTTAAAACCTTAGATTGATCGATGGTGTTTTAATAGGAGACGTTATCATAAGGTAAAGCTAAGACAGTCACGAAAAAAAAGCTCTAGCAGAAAAGAAAGAAATAGAACCAAGCTCATCGTATCATTAGAACATGGCAAAAAGGCTCACCCTTTTCCTCCTTTCGGGTATGCTTTCAACTTACTAGCACACACACACATACACCGCAAAACAAAACATTCAATGGCAAGCATTGTGCATTTCGCTTTTTGGTCGCTGAGAGAGAGAGAAAGAGAGGGGGTTCCCCAAACTAACGCCAAGTTACTTGTTTTACATCAGATCGAAGCAAAAAGAAGGCACACGAACCCGGCACATCCGCAGGCACCGCCGCCGTATCCGCCTCCTCCACTTCAGACGCCACCAAGCCGGCCGTCTTTAAGGATGGCGTCCCGGAGCATAGCGTTATTGATATTGACAAAATTACAACATGTCCCCGGTGTATGGCCGCCGCCGTCGGGAAAGTAGGCGATGGTGAGTTTAATGCGCGCTGCTGGCAGTTTGTGTGCAAACACAGCACAGCACCCACGAAACCACCAGGCTCCTGGTCCGGGGTCCCAAATGCAACACACACACACCCCCAACACAAACACCACCATCTCCTTCTGTGTGTATGTGTGCGTGCGTGTGTGTTGGAGTCCGCGTGTTGTGTTTATGCTCTGTTCCTTCCTTGTCCATTGATGCCGCTCGTATCACATTTGCTTGCGCCGTGTTACTCGTTATCATTGTGTGAACCTAGCAACTAGATCTTAGTCATACGCTTTTAGGCCACTCTAGCGAGAAGGACTAATGGTCAGCGAGTAGCTAATTAACCGCCCCGTTTTCGCGTTTTATAACAATTGCATCTGTGTGTTCAGTCATTCGAATGTGTTTCGCTTTGCCATCGTCCGTAGAAAGGCGTGACATTGTATGTCCCTATTGGCACTATTGGGATTATTGCTTTCCATTAAACACTAATACGCCTTTTGGAGCATTTAACATGCTCCACGCATCAACCAGCTGTTGATAATATATCTCCACATTACTGCCACCAACTAGTTTGTTTTGCATTTGTCGTCAGGCTTAGAAACAAATCTTACCTAAACTATATGCACATTCTTAAAGAAGAACATTATAAGCCACCGAGCCCCGAGAGCAAGGTGCTGAAATTGCGTCAGCGTTGTTTCCTATTTGACAGCTACATAAAGTACGCAACAAACACAACACTCAAGCACGTGTTCTCGACGTACGACGGACCCGCAGCAAACAAACGTGTTTGTAGCGTGCTGCAGCCAATCGATTGAGTTCGATGCAAATTAAAATGATTGTTCAATTACTATCAATATCAGCTGACCGCGAGAGTGTGAGGCTTCCTACCCGACCCCCGGCGTAACAGGAGCGACATTCGTTCTGGGCAGAGTATGCTGCGTCAATGTGAATCAATTTTACTTTCATTCCGCACCAAATGAGCATGTATATTGTGGGGTGAGGAAATGAGTGTAGGTGTGTGTGTGTGTGTTATCAGAAAGCAAGCGTGCGCGTCACTTCTCATGCTACTTCGTATCGCATGATCCATGCACCCGGCGGAGCTTTGCCGGGGGTGCCTACACTGCACACAAACATGCAACAGGTCATTTCAAAGCCAAGGCGAAACGTGATAACCAAAGCGTTAAGTAGCGGCTGGCCGGGTTAAAACACACGTGGTGCGAACGCCATCAAAATAGCTGCCGATACCACCACGGCGGACTGTTTGTATATTGACCATGATCGCCTCGAACAGTTTCGAGCAACGATTTACGCGCGATCAATAGCGTGATTGCTGCTGCAAACTGGTCGCTGTACTAGAATGGAAGTGTACCAGTTCCAACCGAATTGGTTTGGTTTGGTATAGCAAAACATGTACGTCACCGATCGTCTTCGAATAGGACGCGGAGGTTAATCTCTGCGGAAGTCTCATACCAACCCTCCGACATTGTGTTATCGCGCGCGCTCGGCTTTAAGTAACGGCGGGAAGTTTGCTCTCTTTCTCTCTCTCGCGCAGCAATGGTTGTGCCACCACCGCAAGATAGATGCGCGCTAAGGGAGAAGTGGACAGTGGACCGCTTTTAAATCGATGCTGCAATAAATGACCCACGGCAAGGACAACTGGGCGGCAGAAATTGTTGTGTAATTGAGACGACGTCATTAGAACGATTTTGCTTTCCTTCGCCGGCGAAGTGGTGGTCAGTGCTTTGTGGGGGGATCGTTATTTTCTTCTTTCTGTTCAATAGAACAGAGCGATTTGCGCTGTTTTCGTCACCGAGATGAGCATGTGACCGAAACAAGCAGGCGTGATTCGTTCAACCAGTTTGCGATGAGTTGTGTGTTGTTAACCCTCTCGCCTACGAACAACAAGCTCTCCTCCGGCGGGCGTTGTTTGAAGACGGTGCACTAGTAGCGAAATAATTATCGTGTACCGCGCGCCTGTCTTGTCTCGTCCGTCTATGGCTCTAACGCTTATCAGCGGCGCAACGTTTTGAATATTTGCGTCTTGTGAGGAAGATTGATTATTTTTATCTGGCCCGGTTCCGTTTGAATTAAGGATACAAATTGTATCTCGCGTGAAGGTTTCGGGAAGAGGATACAGGCTTAGCGAAGAATCACAACCATCCTCATCATTAATCAGTCCGAATGTTGTGTGAACATGCAAAACGTAGCACATCAGACGAAGAGGGGGGGGGGGGGGGGGGAGGGGCAAGATGTTCGCCTCGGTTGACAAGTTGGCAATTATCGGGTCCCTTGCCGCCGTGCGCGCATTCATCCATCTTTTTTAGCTCAGTACGCCGACGGTGGTGAGCACAAGAAGCTGTCTTTCATTTTCATCTTTGTACCGAGCGAGCCAACGCGCCAAGCGGAGCAGCAGCGCGCCTTGGCGGTGTATATCAGACGGTTCGAGAAATAGATGATGCGGTTGTTGTTTATTTGGCTAACTATATTTACCAATTCCAATTGTATTTTCTTTTTTTTTGCCCCTGCTTTCCGCGCTCGCGATGATCGTGGCGTGTCGTAGGGGACCCATATGCACACCGAAACACACACACAAAGCGGGTGAAAATGTATCGATTCTGACTGTTGATGATCATTCTATATTTAAAAGAAGCCGGTACGATCGTTCAGAAATTTCTATGCAAATGTGTGGTAGAGAGTGTGTGTGTTTTTGTATCACATGCACTCACCACATTATGGCCACGCTGTTTTGAGTTTCTTTCCCGCGAAAAAAGTCGAACGCAAAGGGCAGCGTGAGATCTGGTGGTGTTGTAAAGGCAGATGTGTTCGATATAATTTGCAAACATTTTCCCTCCTTCCGCTAAACGCAGAAAAGTCGATGATGGATGGAATTAATCTACACGTCGTGTAACACACTCTTCAGCAAACAGGCCGACTTTCTCGATGCACAATCGTGTTGCAGACCATCGCTAATGAGCCTAGCCACTAATATTATCTAATCATTTCATTTGATTAATCGATAATCGACCATTAGACGATAATGCACCTTCAGCAGGGCTTGCTTTCATAATCATTCATCCTTTTTTCCAACGTGTTGTTTCTCGTGTGTCGTTGTTAAAATACGCATTGCCTTCGTGCGACTGTGCGTGTAAGCGATGGCTTTTGCTCATTGTTTGTAATTGATTTGTGTTTACTGATGACGGCCGCCCTTGTATCACTTGCAGTATACAAATTTCAGGAAAACTTGCTCCGTACGATGATACAGATCGAGAACACATACTTTGAGCTGGGCAGGACGAGCAACAAGAACTGTTTGATCATCTGCGACCGTGGTTTTATGGATGCAAGTGCATGTAAGTATTGCGTCGCGCTATGATCGCACCAATCCCAAACGAACTCGTGCAATCACATGCACGTTTTTTTTTCATCTCCTTTGCAGACATCTCCAAGGAAAAATGGGATCGTATGATGCGTTCCAACAACTGGAACCCGGTTGAGCTGCGCGACAATCGCTACAATCAGATCATCCACATGGTGTCGGCCGCGAACGGTGCGGAACAGTTCTACGCCACCGAGGAACATTCGTGCCGATCGGAAGGCGTCACACTGGCACGCGAACTCGACTACAAGGCCGCGTCGGCTTGGATCGGCCATCCGTACTTTGATGTGATCGACAATTCGACCGACTTTGAGAACAAAGTGAACCGCATGATCGAATGCGTCTGCCAGAAGCTTGGCATCGATATTGGCGATCGGTTGTCGATCACCTCGCGGAAGGTCAAATTTTTGGGTAAGAGCTTTAGCGATGTATGCCTGCGTTTTCTTGCTTTTTTATATAAACAGCCACCAATACCGAAATGTTGATGTCTTGTTTTCAGTCTCTGGCCCAATGCCCCCGGATACGTCCTTCCCCGCGTTCCAGGACTTCGAGGTGGTGCATCATTATCTGCAATGCGCTGGACCACGCGTGCAGGCGCGTTTGCGCAAACGGGGACAGAACGGTCGCTGGAGCTACATCCACACGATACGCCGGCCGCAGCAGCACGGTCAGTCGATCGAGGTGCGCACGCAGCTATCGCATCGCGATTATCTCAACATGCTAACGCAGCAGGACGATGCGCACTTTACCATCTACAAGAAACGGCGCTGCTTCCTGGTCAACAACCAGTACTTCCAGATGGACATCTACAAAGAGCCTAGCCACCCGAGGTAGATAGACGTGTCCCACGTACACAATGCGGCGATATTTTCACACACACACACCTGGACTAATGGTTCGCTACGGTCTGGTTTTTACAGATGCAAGGGGCTGATTCTGCTGGAAACGTACACCTCGCTAACCGGGGACAAGTTGAAAGCGATTCTGCCGAAGTTCTTGAACATCGTGAAGGAAGTCACCGGACAGCCCGACTACTCGATGTTTAACCTGTCGCTGCGGGAGGACTGGAACAATACGAAGAAATTCTGCTATTCGCTGCACGGTAAGAATTCCTGTTGTCACCGTACGTCGGCCAGTACTACTACCAATACGAACACTACATCTACCACCACTCCCACCATTGCTACTGCCACTGCTACCACTGATACGGGCGTAGACAAAGCCGGTGAAGATATCGATGCCGCTGAGTAGGATACTTTCGATGCAGACTACATAGAGAGTGCTTAGTTCCTTAATCTCTATCCCCTCCTTCTCACTACAGCAGTAGTCCCTCTACTCCTCAGTATAGTAGAAATAAGAAGAATCGCCCGAAAATAGCAGGCATGGATCGTGTGTAGCATTTGAACCGTTCCTTCGTTCTCCGTTTGGCCTCCCAACAACTACCTTTGCATTTTTTGTTGGTGATTGTCCTAACCCTTCGCTAATTACTAATCTCTTTTACTGTACTATGTTTATGTGCATTATCGGTTGTTGACTTGTCTTCGTCTACTACTGTGTAAACCTTTTTCCACTTCCTTTCGTGTATCATTATTTCATTTAAATGTTTGTTTTCTTGTAATATTACATCGATTAACAATTTTTCACTTTAATCTACTTCTTTGCAATTGGAACTGATTTAATTGGATAATCTGAACCCTATTTCCCTCTGTGTTGTGGTACTGCCTCATGTTGTGTAAATCGGTTGGTTTAGCTTTGCTCAGTTTGAAAAAGGTTAATATTTTGATAAAGTTTGATATGTATTTGTTTTTTTTTTATTTGATTTTATTTAAATGGTGTGTGCATCGATTCCTAATGCTCCTCTAACCTTTGTAAAATACTAATGAAAAATGTTTAGTTTCAGTACTTCAGCATCTTGTTTTTAAGATCTGGTTACAGTGGTGTTTGGTGGTGCTCTCTTTGCTTTCTCTCCGTTTGCTTTTCGTTGCATACCAAATCAATGCTCTTATGTGTATCGAATCTCTCAGCTTCTCCCTTACGTACACTCCACCCATAAACCAATCAGACGATACGAAATTTCAGCTAAAACCATGCGTACAAAATTCACCAAAATTTGACCAAAAAATGTTGTTTCTTTCTCTTTTTTCTTTTCTCTTCTTTTCCATTGTCCACCTTCTTGGTCTCTGTGCTTTTTGTCTCTCTTTCTCTCTCTCTCTCTCTCTCTCTTTTCCAACATCGATAGATCAAGATGATGCCGAGGTGAAAACAAATGGTCATTCGCAGAAGATGATCAATGGTAAAGCGTAGTAGTACTAAAAAAAAAATGCGCAAGTACGACAGTGCTTGTGCGTTTTTCGTTGCGATGGAAAGTTGGGTAGAAGAAGCGGGAAAGTGTGCGGGCCATGAACGTGTTTGCTTGAGGTGTGTTAGGTGGTGGTTGCAGAGAGCCAGAGGTACTGTCGGAGCGGCCGAACATGTTGTTTTTAGTGTGACTGATGAGGAACGAAGGTGAGGCGACAGAGGGCAGAAGGTGCAAAATTACTGATGATACGCGAGGACATTTGAGCCTGATTAGAGTATGTTTTAAAAAATGTATTGTATTAATTTGGTTTAACCCTTGAAGAAGGATGCCTTTATGGGACAAATAATTTGTTGAGCAAAAGCTCGTTTTAAATATTTTTCTAGAAAAAAAAAATCCACAATCTTGTTTCAAAACCGTCATGTAACACTGATATTTATTCTCAAACAGCCAAAGCCATCGTAATATCAATAGAGTCACGAACGTGTAATGCGTAAACTTAACCGGCAACATGAAACTTACTATTTGTTTATTAAACGGTGTGTACTTTCAAAGCCTGTGCCTCCTCCTATTGCCTGCTACCTGGTGAATCGGGTATCGATCACCTCACTGAAACCCTGATTTGTTTATAAACATATAACATATTTGTTCCTTTTTTGCCCAATATTATAATCCTGTGCCAGTACTGATGAAAACTCAACCCATTTGCAAGCTCTTCTGATTACGAGATAATAGACTATACTAATTCCCTAACCCTCCAAAACAAAGGGTACCAAACAAAACACAATACTACCTCTCTACCACATGCTGATACATCAATTTTGCTTGCCCTTCTTTAAATAAGCCATAAAACCACAAAAGCTCCATAAACTACGATTCTTCATGCAGTAGCAAAAATTAGTGACCGCGCTCGTTCCATTACTTAGAGCTGCTGTTTGTTAAATTACTTGAAATATGTGCAATTTTGCTTCGAAATACGGCATTTTTTATCACACAAACACACACGATGTCGTATTTTTGTTGATTTTTTGTCGAATATTGTATGTATTCTCAATATTATTTTTTAAACCAACCCCGCACTCTACTATTTGTGAACGAGTGATTCTCTCGTGTTTTGAACAACCAATTCAATAATACGAGCGGGTGAATGCATGTTTAAGAGTGGCCGATAAGACATGGTTTATCTTTTTGCTTGAGTCAATCGTTAGAAGATGCTAATGTACTTAAACAAAAAAAGAGCGATGTTTCCATGATACACGCGAAGGCGGGAACTAGTTTTACCCTCTCTGTTCAATCGGTACGTGTTGTGCGAGTGGTCGTCTGAATGATTTTGTATCATGTTGTATGTGTTTTCCGGGTTTTTTTTAATCTTCTTGTAGTCGATGAGAAACGCTTAGATCAATGAACAAGAATAATGGCCAACAGACATGATGAATTAACAATGTACTTATTCACGAAGGCTTAAGGAAATGGGACATTGTGCGCAATGGTTTTTATGTAGGGTCTGTAGCAAAAAGAAAATGAGTATGCTGTCTGTAAAAGTAAAACCTGCAGGTGAAGACAACCAAACTATCATGGAATGCTGGTGGCACATTATTTTTGTGTGAATATACACATAACCGTTTTATCTCTACTAGCGAAATAAACAACAGTGCTGGCAACTAAAGGCGACTACAATTGGCATCAATGTTTTGTAGTAGATTTTTCAGGAGCAATAGATCAGCGCATCATCATGTTTAGAATTACAGAAGATCGCAAAGATAATACAGAGAGAGAGCAACACACATTGCATCCAGACTTCAGAATAGAGGTATTTAAAAAAAGAAGATGATAAGACCGTGTATAGAAAGAATGACCACAAGAAACAAGCAAAACTAATGAAAATTCACAACAAAACACTGTTATTGATGTATTTTATATTAAAATGTAAAACAGTCCTGTAAAACCAAATCTTTCTGAAGGAACCACCAGCAGCAAAGCTATATTTCAGAAGAAAACGTATAAAAAATCAATATTGATGGTATTAAAACTATTAATAAACTATATGCAGTTCTAAAAGGCGAAGGAGTTTCTATTACGGCTGATGACTGAAATGAGTTGCATTGCGAAGAAATCGTACAAAAGGAAAACCGAAAAACATTTACAGTGGAGCGCCGTTTATATGGGTACCTATTATCCGGCTGTCCGTTTATCCGTGCTGTTGAGAAATGATAGTTCAATACAAAGGTGACATTGCGTCGTGAGGAGAATATTAAAAAAGGTGTCCAGAGCACGTTGTCTTAATATAAAACGCTATAATTCACGGCACATTTGGAATATTCTCATTGGATGAAGTTAATATGGTGTGAATTAAAACTGGCTAGGTTTTATTAAAACAACACAAATTAAAAAAAAAACATCTGAAATTTGTGATAAAATATATACTTTGACTCATTATCCGTGTTATTCGAGTATCCGGGCGAGGTAGAGTCCCGATAAGCTCGGATAATCGGCGCTCCATTGTAGCTCTGTTTTTTAAATCAAAAACCTCCTTTTGTGGTTTCTTATATATTTTACCTGTTGTTACTTCTCACCCTCTGTTCAGATATTATACATATTCTGCTGAAGGCTACTTACTTTATACTTACTTATCCGACGCTACAATCGCTTTGCGGTCTTGTCCTTCCTCAGGAGTTTCCGACACCGCTCTCGGTTCCAAGTTGAATAGGAGACAGGCAAGCCCGTCCCCCTGGCGCAGACCTTTGGTGGTAGCAAAAGGCACTGAGAGTTTCCCATGCACCTGGCAAGTAACGCTGGTCATTGTCATTCTAACTAGCCTTATTCAGTTTAACCGGGACTCCAAAAGAGCTGCAAAAATTCCAAAAACAAAGGGCTATGCAAATTGGCCATTAATTGGCCAAATAATTATTATTTTGTTAATATTTATAAATTATTGTAATATTGAGTAGAGATGAACCCGTATTATTTCTTATTCCTTTTACTACACTCTCCTTTTAATTTTTATTTAAATGGATTGAATGGTTTCGTTCAGAACGAATTGTAAAGGAACAGAATAAATAACATAATAAAAATGCTGTCATTGCACGCATAAAAACAATAAATTATAAACAATTTTTGTATGAAAACTAATACATAAGCCAAAGCGTAGCCCTATTTTTGCTAAATTGTTTACACTCAGTATGCAACATTAACTGTCATTTTAAGCTGGTTGGGAAGGGTGCCGGTAATTTTCAAACCGCTAGTTCAGCATATCTGTCTTGTGAACCTTGGTTCCAGGTGACAGTTCAATGACAGTTCGGGAAGGAAAGAAAAAAGAAGAAGAAAATCGAAGGAAAATTTATGTTTTCAATCATTTCGGCTCGCCCCTGTCGTCTGCGTCGCTTGTTTTTTCGGGAAAAAATAGGAAATAATCACCCGCAGACAGAATGGGCAAGCGTCCGATGTCGCGGAAGGAAATCGAAGAGCAAAAGAAGCGGGAGGATGAGGCGGCAGCAGCCCACGTAAGTGAAGACAGGCAAATTCCAATCCTTCCTATTTCTCCTCTCAACACACCATACCCTACCATTCATGCGAAGACGCAAGAAATCCAAGGCACACACGGCGTAGCTGTGTGTCGCGCGTTTCGCTTGACCCAGTAGTAGAATGAACGAACCGCAGCTAATCCTAGTTGACAATTTAAGGCTTTCAAAGAGTTTGTGGAAACATTTCAAGAAGCGCCATCCAAAATATCGAAGGTATGGGTAAAGGCCGGAACGTACGATGCGGGCTCGAGAAGTAAGTATCGCTTGGCTGTAGCGCACTCGGCAAGAGCGACGGCGCTAATGTTACCTGTCGTCACTTGTAGAGGAAGACACGAAGGACAGGGGCAAGCTTTACAAGCCCCAGTCCCGTCTCGACATGGATCACGAGAAATCGATGGACTACGTGAAGATGGTTGCCAGCGAGAGCCGCAAAGATTCGTCAGCGATGGGCAAGAAGCGTAACCAGGAAAAGAAAAAGAGCAATCTGGAAATGTTTAAGGAAGAGCTGCGCCAGATCCAGGAAGAGCGCGAGGAACGCCACAAATACAAGCATATGGCCCGGACGATGCTTCCCGGCACGAGCTCCACCGAATCGGATCCCGTGTACAAGGAGACCGAATCCGGCTCGTTCGATAACGGTGATCCAAACACGACGAACCTGTACCTGGGCAACCTTAATCCCAAGGTGAGTGAAACATTGTTCGTAAATTGAGGGTGGAATAGGCTAGACTCAACCACCATTGGAAATGTTTTGTAGATCTCAGAACAAGCGCTGATGGAACTGTTTGGCAAGTATGGACCGCTGGCGAGCATAAAGATTATGTGGCCCCGCTCGGAGGAAGAGAAGATGCGCAACCGAAACTGTGGGTTCGTGGCGTACATGAGCCGGCGCGATGCGGAACGCGCTCTGCGTGCGCTGAACGGGCGCGACGTGATGGGGTACGAGATGAAGCTCGGTTGGGGCAAATCGGTCCCGATCATGACGCACCCGATCTACGTACCGCCGAAGCTGCTGGCGTACACATTGCCGCCACCGCCGTCCGGGCTTCCGTTCAATGCGCAGCCACATCCGTCGGATTTGGACAATATTCCCAAGATGACGTCCGGCGCCTACATGGCGGAGCCGGAGCTAAAGGAACAGATGGACGCGGTGCTGTTTAAGTCGGTGGTGAAGGTGGTCATACCGACCGAGCGGCCGTTGCTGATGCTAATTCATCGCATGGTAGAGTTTGTGATCCGCGAAGGTCCCATGTTTGAAGCACTGATCATGACGAAGGAGATGGATAATCCGATGTACAAGTGAGTGTCTCTGTGTACTGCCTCTCGACTCCGACACATTCACATTAACGTTCGCTTCTTTTAGGTTTCTCTTCGAGAACGAAAGCCCGGCACACATTTACTACCGCTGGAAGCTGTTTTCGCTGCTGCAGGGCGACACGCCGGGCGACTGGAGGACGAAAGAGTTCCGCATGTTCAAGAGTGGCTCCATATGGAAGCCTCCGCCGATCAACTTTTACACCCAGGGCATGCCGGACGAGCTGCTTGCGGACGAGGAGGGCATTGAAGCTAACAAAGGGAATCTTTCCGTGGCGTAAGTAAAGAATGATTGAATGGTTCAGCTGGAATATGTTTCTGAAATTCCAATTCGCCGTACAATCGCAGGCAACGTGACCGGCTGGAGGATCTGATACGGCATCTGACGCCGGAGCGGCAAAAGATCGGTGATGCGATGATCTTCTGCATCGAGCACGCGGACGCGGCTGAGGAAATCTGCGAATGCATCACCGAGTCGCTGTCGTCGAACGAAACGGTGGTGAAGAAAAAGGTCGCCCGCATCTATCTGATCTCGGACATACTGCACAACTCGGCTGTGAAGGTGCAGAACGCGAGCTTTTTCCGCAAGGCGATGGAGAAAAACCTGCTCGACATCTTTCGCAACCTGAACGCGTACTACATGCAGCTGGACAGCCGGCTCAAGGCGGAGGGGTTCAAGAGCCGCGTGATGGGCGTGTTCCGGGCGTGGGAAGAGTGGGCGATCTATCCGCGCGACTTTCTCGTAAAGCTGCAACACACCTTTTTGGGCATACAGATGGTAAGTAGTGAAGTGGTGGTGATTGTGTGTGTGTGAGTGTGCCACAAACGACGCTTGTTTTGTTGTTGTAGATGGAAAAGCAACCGGAAGAGGAGCCGGAAGAGGAGAAGGAGGACGAAGATCTGGATGGAGTGCCCCTGGACGGTGCGGCTCTGTTGAAAAGTGCAATGATGTGCGGTATGACGAGTGGTGGAGGAGGAGGTGGGGCGGGCGAGAACCGGACACCGCTGCTAAAGCACGACATCTACAGCGATGAGGACGATATCGATGGGATGCCGTTGGCGGACGATGATATTGATGGGATGCCGTTGGAAGCGGCCCACGAAGCTGGGGGAGGTAGCGGCATGTTGGACGGAGGGAGACGTATGGGCGGTGCGTCCCTTTCCGGCAGTGAGGGAGTAGGACGAAGCGGAGGAAGCTCGTCCCGAGGTATGACGCCGACTCCGCCAATGGATGGCAATTGTGTGTGTGTCTTTCTAACTTTCTTCATATCTTATCAGGTAAATCAGCTGGCGGTTCTTTTATTCCCTCGAAATGGGAATCGGTCGATGCGGCACAGATCGAAGCACAAGCCATCACGACCAGCAAATGGGACACGCTGGATCCAGTCGTACCGGAACCGCCAAAGATCAGTCTCAAAAACGAGAGCGTAGGGCTGATCAGTAGCAAATATGGCAGTTACACGGACGAGGACGACGATGACGGCGATGAGGATGAGGATGGACAGCGTCCGGAGGACGATGGAGTCGGTCGTGCGGCATCGGACCAGGACGAGCTGCGGCGGGTACGGTTGCGTGAGATAGAGGTGAAAATTGTGCAGTACCAGGATGAGTTCGAGTCCGGAACGCGGCAGGTGCGCACCGGCTGGACGCTGCACGAGGAGATCGACAGTTACCGCATGAAGCTGCTGAAGGAGATGGAACAGGAGCTGCGCCAGAAGGGGCGCGAGGAACCGAGCTGGGCTGCCTCGGACGAGGACAGTCGTGGTGGCCGCAGGGCCATGAAACGTACCGGCAGTGCGGAAAGGTAAGTTGTTTGAGGAGAAAGATATGATATGTTGCTTCAATCGTCGTAATTCGTTTCGTTCTCTTGAAACCAGCTCCCGCAAGCACAAACGCAGCCGCCAGTCCGCTCGCTCACCGGCCGGCAGCGGGTATGGCGATCGTTCGCCGGGGTCGAAATCATCCCGGCGGCGTCATTCGAGCAGCTCCTCGGACGAGGACGAGCTGGCTAATCGTACAGAGTCGCGCTATCGCTACTCGTCCGAACGATCGGTTTCACCTGCCGGACCGGCAGCGTCCGGGTCGTCGCGCACCACCAGCAAGTACGATCTGCTCGGTTCGCCTACCCGGCACGGTGGTTCAGCGAGCGAGTCCAACTACGACAAGTACGAGCATCAGCGGCGCGACGCCCGCGACAGCCGGGAAAGCCGGCGAGAGAAGAAGGATGCGCCACGGGAGCGGATGCAGCTGTCGCACGAGCGCGACCAACATCGGGAGCATCACCGTGAGCACCGGGACCGGGTGCGCGACAGTGACTCAGCTCGCAGCTCGCACGGACGCGACCGGGAGCGGGATCGGGAACGGGAGCGGGAACGGGAGCGCGATCGAAGCACCCGGGAACGCGAGCGAGATCGCGACGTAGAGGGCGGCGATGGTGGCTCCTCCTCGTCACGCTATCGTGAGCGTGAGCGGGCAAAGGAAGGGTATGGAGGCAGCGGAAGCAGCCGGAAGGATTCCTCCACCAGTTCCAAATATGACGATAGGGCGCACACGAAACGGTACAGGTAAACGGGATGTGTGAGAGGGAAACCGTTCAATGGTGCGTGCATTTTGTGTCCTTTGCTTCCGTGGTGATGAAGCAGCAGCAGTAAGTAGCAGCAAACTTTTAACGTCTCAAAGTCATGCGTGTATGAATGTATATCGCAAAGTAGGGCTTAATTTTTCCTCCCTGTGAGCAACAAATAAAGATTTAAAACGTGTGTTGTAGCTCAGTCTCGAGCGAATGATAGAAATAAATGTAATAATTACCATGTGACACATTTCTTTTTATTCTAAAATATACGGAATAGAATACGGGGTTTCCCACGACTTATTGGTTGGTTCCCATATTTTTTTTGTTTGTTCCCACGTTTTTTTTTGACGTTTCCTAGATTTTTTGGTTCAATTGTTTTGGTACACAGTCTGACGAAACTAATAAATAATGAGGAGTCGTCCGGAGTCATCCGAAGTCGGCCGAAGTCGAAGTCGTCTAGAGTCGTCAGAAGTCTTCCGGAGTCGGTCGGAGTCGGTCGGAGTCATCTGCAGTCGTCTGGAGTCATTCGGAGTCGAAATCGTCTAGAGTCGTCAGGAGTCATCCAGTGTCGTTCGGAGTCGATCGGAGTCGGAGTAATTCGGAATCGTCTAGAGTCGATCGACTCCGGATTTTTGCCCACTTTACAAAAACTTATGGGAACCATCCAATAAATCGTGGGAAACAAAAGAAATCCGGGTAGTTACACCATTTTAAATCGTATATTTTAGCTCAACACATAATACAATTAAGCATTTATTTTTATTTTTTATTTTCATTCCAATTGGTTTTCGGTACGGTCGGAATGATGTTTCGTTCACTTCACCGCTTACTCCGTTTCCATTCCAGACGAATCTTCTTCCGAGTCATCATCATCGTCGTCATCATCATCATCATCGTCGTCATCATCGTCATCATCATCATCGGAAGAGTCTCCTTCACTGTCCGAGCCAAGCCATTCATTCGAGTTGAAGCTGTTGGCAATCAACGTTTTCCACACATCCAGCTTGTGAAGATCTAAGAAAATGGAATTGTTGCAGGATTAGTAAACTATAATCCTTCTGTTTGCAGATGGGAAGGAAAAGGCACTTACCAAGAGCATAAAGATCGCTCAGTGTGAACTGCCTGGAGCCGGATTCGTACAATCCACCGTAGACGTACAGCTGCCCTTTGCAGACAACGGTGGCCGCATTCATACGTGGCGAGGGACCACCGAGATCAAGCGCTCCGGCATCTCCTTCCTCTCCTTTGCTCGCTCCTTTCGATGCACCTCCACTGGCCCCGCTGCCCCCGACAGTCATCGTGAAAACTCCATCATCCGATACGATTTTAGCCGCCTGCTGCTGCTGCTTTTCCTTCTCTTCCTCGTTCATTTCCACATCGGCCGGCTTACTTTTCTTTGCCTTGGCCGCCAGCTCGAGCTTGCGCCAGGTGCACGCGCCGGTATCGAGCGAATGCAACTCGTTGCTAAACATTCCCCGCACGTCTTCCTCATCCTCCTCTGTGTCCATGACGCCGCCGAACGTGTACGCCTTTCCGTTCGGTGCAATCGCCACGGCCATGCCGCTGCGTGGGGCCGGCTTTTTGCCGTTCGGTTTGACGCTGGTCCATTTGTAGGTCGGTTGTGCTGTCGCCGATCCGGTCTTGCTGTCCTGCTGCTTGTCCGGCACCAAGGCGAACATGTCCGTGTGCGTGGTGCCGCGATCGATTTCCTTCTTCACGCTGGTCTTCGAGTATCCGCCCCAGATGAGGATTTTCCCGTCGGCGTTCGCCACCATGCAGCAACCGGAGCGCGGGGGAGGGGCGGGCCCGACCCCTTCTATCTTCGTCCAGGTGTAGCTTTCCAGCGAGAACGCGTACAGATCGTTAAAGTACCGGTACGAGGCGTTGTTGTCGTGGAAGCCGCCAAACACGAAGAGCTTTTTGCGCGTCACCACCATCCGATGGCCACTGCGTGCGCTCGGACCGTTCGGGGCGTTGATCTTTTCCCACTGCTTCTTCGCCATCCGGTATACCCAGAGGTCGCGGAAGTGGTAGAACTGCAGCTGGGAGGGCGACGCATACTCGCCCCCGAACAGCCAGATCTGGCCACCGTCCGTCGCGACCGGTACCATCTGGTGGCCGCTGCGCGGTGCCGGACAGATGGAGGATTTCAGCGTTTTCCACTCATTCTTGGCCACGTTGTACGAGTAAAAGTCACCGTAGATGACCGTCTGCTGGCCGTTGAAAAACTCTCCCCCGTGGATGAATATTTCCTCCCGATCGGCCGGATGGGCACAGATGCCCACGTTTACCCGGGCCGTGGGCGGCGGGCAAACGATTTCGGTCAGATCCGACGATTTCGTGTCCTTCGTTTCGTACTTGGCCACAATGTTTTCGATGTCTTCCTAAAAAAAACCGTCGCAAACGAATGTATCGCACTTAATCTGCATGGGAAAGTGTCGCTCGGAATGGCCGCAAACGGTGCTACTTACCTCACCCAGCTTGGCGAGCAGCTTTTTCTGCTTCGCTACAAGTTTTTTGTCCGTTTTCATGGACGTTTTTTCGGCTCCTTGGCCCTTTTTCTTGTTCTTATCCTTGCGGCCCATTTTGGGAGGTGAAAAGTGTGTAAAAAACTCTCTTAACTCCAAAGTGCGTCTCGCATGGAACACAACGTGTTTTTTGTTTTGATTTAATGCCGCATGTGTAAACAGCAAGGTGTTTAGAGTTGAGATAGGACAAAACAATACAAACCTCGGCTTTTGGCCGTCATTTTTGTGGTAGGCGTTGTCCGGTGAAAAAACTAAGAACAATTTGAATGTGTTTGGAACATTGTTTTCAAATTAGCAGTTAATCCAAAGAAAGGACGAAAGAATTGATTACGTATTAAATGTAATTAAATCTAATGAAGGTTTTTTTTTAAATACAATGTATTGTTGTAAGTAGTTTACAGAATTGGTACAAAGGTACGGACATTTGTCTTACTTACTTTAGTGAAGAAATGAGACGTTTTATATCTCGTTTATATTTTTTAAATATTGTTTTAAGTTTTACTACTCGCCTTTTAAATGGAAGTTTTTTCTGCTGTTCTATGTAAAATACATTGAAAGTACTTTGAGGACCAGTTGAACTATCAATCCATGAAGTCTATTCATTATTCAGTTGATTAAAAAAAATTTAGTATTTATGTATGTATTAAATTATGCAAAAAATATTGTATTTTTTGGGCCGGTCTGGTGGTACAGTCGTCAACTCGTACGGGTTCATGGGTTCAAGTCCCGAATAGACCGCGCCCCCATACGTAGGACTGACTATCCTGCTATGGTAACAATAAGTCACTGAAAGCCAAGCTCTCTTCATTAGCATGCCTTGACCGACAGCGGTTGTTGTGCCAAAGAAGAAGATGTATAATTTTTAATGTTATATTGTTTACAAGTCTATACTATAAAATATATATAAAGGTGGTCCCCGAGATACACAGTACCTCTTATACGCGGATTCGGAGATACGCGGTTTTCCAAATTTGACAGTTCTTTGAGCAAATTGTACTGATTTGACACATCCATTGTGAAATACCAAATATTTCACGTATTGAACGAATGTAAAATACCATTTAAAAAGGTTTAAAATTGTCTGCATTCAAATTGTAGAAACATATCAAATAATTAATATGGTGGCGAAAACCAACCCCAACTTGCAAAATTGCACGAAAATTAGTGATATTTTGGCTGGAAATCACGAGATTCGACTTACGCGGAAATTCGAGATACGCGGTATTCTGCGGCCGTTTTCGGTCCCCATTAACCGTGTATCTCGGGGACCACCTGTATATATATATATATATATATATATATATATATATATATATATATATATATATATATATATATATATATATATATATATATATATATATATATATATATATATACAGGTGGTATATATATATATATATATATATATATATATATATATATATATATATATATATATATATATATATATATATATATATATATATATATATATATATATATATATATATATATATATATATATATATATATATATATATATATATATATATATATATATATGCTTGGTAAGTACAATTTTATAATTCTAGAATTGAATAAAGTATACTAATTCTGCAAAACTTTTCTCATATGATATGAAATATGATTAGAAGAGAGCACAGTTTAGGATAAAGTAGAACATAATGCATATATAATTAATATACAAAGTATTTTATACGGTAGATTTTTAATGAAATAAATTAAATAATAATAATATATTTGAAAAATATGGTTTTACGAGAAATCTCAATTCAATCAAAATAATCAGAATCATCCAAGAATATTAATATGGCGCAACATTGAAGGCTGCCAATGAAAAAATTGGTTGTCATGTATATGACACCCAACATTACATTACACAATATTTAAAAAATAGTAAATGAAACTTTAAAATACCCATTTCACCAACAAAGTCCCGGGCTTCTCGGGACTTGACCTCGCCCGGATATGCGAATGCCACGGATAATGAGTCAAATGATATGTTTTATCATCAATTTCAGATTATGCTTTGGAAAATTTTCTTATTTTTTTTTTATGAAAATAACCCAGTTTTTATTAACTTCACGTTTTTCCAATGAGAGTATTTGAAATTCACCATGAATTATAGTGTTATTAGATATGACAATATGCTCTTATTACTACTTTTTTAAATATTTTCCTCATAACGCAATGTCATCTTTGTATTTAACTGTCATTTCTCAACAGCACGGATAAACGGAAAGCCGGATAAAAGGTATCCGGATAAACGGCGTTCCACTGTACCTTTATCTTTAGAGAGAGAGAGAGACCTTTACAGGTATTTTCCGATATACGCTATTAATGCGAACCGGAGGCAATAGCGTACCTCGAATATTAGTGTAAGTCGAATTTCAAAGTTTTTAGTGAAATTATAGCTAATTTTTGTATAATATTACTTGAAGTAGTTGGTTTTAGCCACTAAATTATTTATTTGACCTGATTTCATCTGAATATACCAATTTTATATTTTTTAAAATGGTTTTAAAAATTCGACCAAGAGGGAATTTATTTAGCATTTGACACTCGATGTATCTAATTAGAACTATTTGCTCAAAGAACTGTCAAATTTAGAAAATAGAGTATAGTGAAATCGCAAATGTAGAGTATGAGGTATATCGGAGAATACCTGTATCTTTAAACCAAATTACAATTTTTAATATTTGTTACATCAAAAGTTATTAAAGTTTTAAAATTAAAACCTATCACTTCTCATACAAAATAAATGTATGAGATTCCCGGGTATGCAGGTCGCAGAGATAAGGAAAATATTTTGCATTTTTTTTTCAAATAAGCTCATCATGTGTCTTTCACAAAAATAAAAAAAATGAAAATCATAGCCGAGTATCCGGTCGTAGAGTTAAAGGTTAACCAATCGTTTTGTCATCGTTTGCGACATGCATTGAAAAATAATTAAATCAAATCATTGCTTTAAGTAATCTTCTTCAGTTCCCCTCAATTACATCAAAAATTTAACCCGGTGACCGGATGGCATAGCACAGCGTGGTTCTCAGTCTTCGCCACCTCAAATGCTGGTGTTAGCAATACATACCGCTTGATGACATCAGATGATCGTAAATCTATGTTTTGACTGAATGTACCGACAACGGCTTCGACTGCATTCAAACGGCACTTTCATCCGATATCTGCTCTGCTCCCAAAGCGGCAACTTCATTCGCCAAATTTCTCAGTGAATTTCCAATTGTGTAAGTTGTCGCATTTTCCTCCATCATACTCAACGATTGCGCAGGACGAAGAAGGATTTCTAGACCGTACCATAAAAGTAGCGTTCCGATTTTATCCTGTATCGCAGGTTCGAATCGAGAGATGAGTCGTTCCTTAATGGCGTCGTACTTCCCTGTGGCAGAAGGCTGTTTCACCGAGTCAGCTATATGACGCATCCCGGATAGGTTAAGTTTAACGACAACATGAAGTAACTTAATTTCGTCCTTATTGACATCGGCGAACGCATCGGTCGTTGGATTCGACTTAAAAAGTTCGGAAGATCAACTGCGATGCGTGTAAGAGTAACGGAAGCTTCAGCTTTTGTTTTACTAACAGCGTTTACGCCCGACATGTTTTTTTTTATGAATTTCTAATTTACGAGAACACTTTTGTCCTAACTCCTGTTTACTGATGGGTCTAGTAGCACAGCACATTAATATGTACGAGTACACTTGCACACAAAACAAAATTGTGGTACCACTTTTGAGCTACCGCAAAATTTTGTGCAACCGCACAATTTTGCGCAACCTCACAATTTTGTGGTACCGCACAATTTTGTGGTCTCGCACAATTTTGTGAACGCACTATTTTATGCTAGAGCGCAATTTTAACGCGCACAATTTTATGCACAAGCTATTTTGCGATAAAGCACAATTTTGTGGTAGAGCACAGTTTTGAGTTATAGCACAATTTTGTGTGCGCTCAGTTTTGCGCAACTGTAGTAATTATACTACCACATTAAATGTGCGTTTCTATATTCTCGTGCTACGTCGGTTTAGTTCTGCGTACAATTTTTGTGATGCAGGTGCTACACATAAACGGTATACAATATATGCTCGGTAATCCGCACTTGATTGAGTGCGGATTATCGAAGGACGTTTAGACGTGTTGTTTTTTAAACTTCTCATTTTTGTCTCGGTTCATGAGTTAATTATAACATACATTTTCGTGTTTTACAAAGAAAGTTCATAATTCTAAAAATAGAAAGATATTTATCTTTTTAATCATAGTTCTACTTTACACCGAACACTGTTCACCATCAAGTTCATTTGATTGTCAAATGTGCGGAATATCGAGCGTGCGGATTATCGAGCGTATACTGTACTACGCACAGATTTGCTGTAACGCGTTATAGTTTTCTTCTGTTTTATGTAGAATTGTTAAAAAATTATAAATTTGAATATAAATTACGCCATTTTATTCACTTTGGCTAAATGAAATAATTTCCACCAAATCGATGACATTAAAGATCATGTTACTGTTGTTATTGTAAGTTTTATTCTTCTTCTATTTGGCGTAACGTCTTACGAAGACATGCCGGCTTATACAGGCTTTCGAGACTTTATTCATTCATCACGCACCCGGATGGTTAGTCCTTGCTACGGAGGGACGCTCAATTGTAGGCTTGAACCCATGACCCATGGGCATGTTGTTAAGTCGTACGAGTTGACGACTGTAGTACGAGACCGGCTTAACGAGACCCAAATACTTATGCCCGCACAAAAATGTCCTCGCACAAAAAGCCTCTCTAAACTATTACAACAACAACTCGCACAAAATTGTATAATAGCGAAAAATTGTGCGAGGATAACAATAACAATTTTGAGTGCGCACATCACTATTCCTTTTGACTGGTCCGCTCTGTCATTTTTATCTGTTCGTGGTTGATGGATTCATCCGATTTTTGTTTATTAAATATCAAAACAATTGCTGCTTTGCTTTCAATTGATCTAAAAATATCTGCAATGGTAGTAGGTCAAATTAATAACCTCTCGTTTACTGACGAGCAGCATAATTTCGTATCGCAATTTGTTCACTATACCAATTCATGCAGCGACTAGTGAAAACTCGAGTTCAAACTACTCGAATTTCGTTGTTTGTTGGTTTGTGTATTGGATAAATTGTATTTCTTTAATTTTACGTCGATATTGGCGATTTTTCTCTTCAATTTGTTGAAACAAAAAGGTACAAAAAACGAACTGGAGAATATGTATTTTGAGTAAGCAGTTAGTTCATTTATTATTTCTGATTATTTATCGTGTCAACATAGGAAAAATAAAACCCCTCTAACGAGTAGTATACATTTTGATACTAATGTACAAAAACAAGTAAGTCGTTCGAAATAATGAAAAAAAGTTTAAATGTAGGTTGGTCGCCAGTTGGAATCGAACCCGCAGGCCGTATCGGAGTCGGAGTCGCCCATCGATTCACCATCGGGATTTTCCGACAGTGGGCCTACCGGCGCCCGTATCTGGCTCGGTGTGGTCGGCACGCTTTGGCTGAAGTGATCGTTGCTCGGATCGTACTCGATGTCACGCTTTTGACGCCGTTTCTTCACCGGACCATACTTTGGCGGTGGCATTGCGGAATCTTCCTTCTGAAGGGAAGAGAGGGTAGAAAAAAAAAATACATTGAATAAGAATTAGATAAAACTATTAAAAACTGTGCTGCTCAATGGTGCAAACCTGTATGTTATCTGCAGAGCCCCAGGATTTGTGCAGCTTGTCAATAAACAGTGTGTCCGGTGGTGCGCTCGATCTAATCGCTGTCGGCGGAATTCGCGTTTGGTTGGTGCCCACTCCCAGGAAGTTGCTGAAGGCTTCGGTGGTTTTCTTCACCCGTACGTTCAGGGAACCAATCCTCAGGAAGCCGGAGTCTTTTTCTACGCGCGGAAAGGGAGTAAAAGGAGTGTTAGTGTGTCCGTGCGAGCAAAGCTGATATTAACAGTTTTGACTCACCTGAATGCTTTTTCCGTGCCTTGATTTCTGCATTGGAAAAAAGGAAAACATTAGTAAAACAAGAACATTTTTATATTCGGGCGCGGTTGGTTGTTTTTAAGCGAGTATTAGGCGGGTTCCCAACATTTAAACAAACAAACAAACTATGGTAGACATGCAGAAGCGTATTTACTAGCTAAAGGAAAGCTTTCCTGCAGACGTGCAGAAACAGCGACAGAGAAAGGTAGAGAGGGGATAAAGCTTTTTTTGTGGAATTAACATTACAAACAGCTCTTACAACAACTTATTTACAGGAATAACGGAGGAAAGTTTAAACACACAAGTCACAACTCGAAAACATTGAAACATTTAGTGTGTGATATTAACATTTTGATTTTCACTTACTCTTTATGTGGGGATCGTTGTTAAACGAAGGTTAACGGCGGCATATAGTAAAATTGTTACATTTACATACATACAATCCTTAGGTGAGTTTTCCCATTTTAAACTATTTTTTACATAAATAATAATCCAATATGCTAAGTATATGAACACATCTCTATAACAAAAATCTAGTAAAGGCTGATCAGCATTACTTTCCAGCAGCTGCTTGGATACGTTTTACTTAGTTTAATCCATACAATGGCAGCGAAATCTGTTATGGAAAACGCAACGCCGACTCAGTTTTTAGTGTTTGAAAGGTAAGGAGAAGAACAATACAAATTACAGTTAGATTTCAATAGACTAACGCTTTTCCGTGGTTTATCGAGTTTTTCTTCATATATGAGGCAAATTTTTAGCGGAAACATAGCTAAAGAATGTCATCTGACGTGCGAGGAAAGTTTTCCAAAAAGTGGTCTAAGGATCTTTTCCTCTATTTGGCGTAACGTCCTACGCGGACATGCCGGCCTATATAGGCTTCCGAGACTTAATTCATTACCACGTAGCCGGATAGTCAATCCTTGTTACGGGGGGACGGTCCATTCTGGGCTTGAACCTATGACGGGCATGTTATTAAGTCGTTCGAGTTGACGACTGTACCACGAGCCATCCAGGATCTTTTCAGGAAGCCTCAAAAACAGAAAATAGTTGTCCTACTTTAGGTGGCCGTCACTGTAGGTCCGGATACATGAAAATGTTGCGAAAACATTTGTACAAACAAATACTGCAACAAATAACTTTTATTTAGGGGTAATGGGCCATGCCGGCCTATACAGACTTTCGATACTTATTAAGTACCACGCAGTCGGATAGACAATCCTTGCCTAGGGCGACGGTCCAAACGAGGCTTAAACACAGGAAGAGCATGTTGTTAAGTCGTCCGATTTGACGATAATACTGCGAGACCCCCCAGTGCAAACTACCAGACTGGAGACTGGATCAGAGTGCCATGACTGAGACAGATGCAGGTACTATTTTTCTTCCCGAATTAAAAAGGGAGTAGTATCAGGGCCTGCAATGGGGCAGGCCAGGATCTGTTTCAGCACCGATCTGGAATCTTAATCAGTTCAAGAACCAGTATGGGTTTAAGTTCCGATGACCGTATGACCATTACCGATAGGTACACTGGTGGACATAAAAATAGGAAAAAAAAATTGTGTGTTTTTTTTTTTGCGTGCACTAGGTGTGTCATCGCCAACAGTTCGAGGCGTACTGAATTTGCAATAGTCGAATTATGCCTTTTATACTCTCATTTTTGGTGCGCTACTTATCTGAGTTTTGAGTGCCGGCAGCGTTTTGCGGCAGTATAAAAGGAGAGCCAAATCGTGTTGAGCTTCATTCTTCCATCAGTGGTCAAGGTGAAAGGTTGCTGTTGAAAAATTCCACAAAATCATCATGGGTCGCGGAAAGCACTGCACACCAGAGGAGCGAAAACACATTCAGGGGCTTTATCGTGAGAACGTGCCAATCAAGACAATCTGTAAGGCGTTCGGCCGTTCACGGACGTTTGTGGACAACGCCATTCGTAGCGAGGCTACGGGTAAATCGACAGGTCGTCCGCGAAAAACAACGGCCGACGTTGACGCGCAGATTGTTGAGATAATCAAGGCGGATCCTTTCAAAACTTGCGCTCAAATCAAGCAGGAGCTTGGTTTGCAAGTTTCGGCGAAAACGGTGTCTCGCCGTTTACACGCCGCTGGGTTCTGTGCCCGGAGACCGCGGAAGGTTCGTAAGCTGCTGCCGCACCACGTAGAAGCGCGCATTCGGTTTGCCGAAGAACATTTAGCTGCATCCATCTTTTGGTGGAGTAAAATCATTTTTTCGGATGAGTCCAGAATCAATCTGGATGGTTCGGACGGCATTAAATACGTCTGGCGCCTTCCTAATCAGGCGTATCATCCGAAAAATACGATAAAAACCCGAAGTCACGGAGGCGGCCACGTAATGGTGTGGGGTTGCTTCTCCTGGCACGGCCCGGGTCCTTTGTTCCGTATCAACGGGACACTGAACTCGGAAGGGTATAGAAAAATACTTAGTCGTAAGATGTTGCCATACGCCCGACAAAAATTCGGAGACGAAGAGCATTACATCTTTCAGCATGATAACGACTCTAAGCACACATCGCGAACAGTTAAATGTTATTTGGCAAACCAGGATGTGCAAGTTCTACCGTGGCCTGCGTTGAGTCCTGACCTAAACCCAATTGAAAATCTGTGGTCAACTCTCAAGCGTCAGCTTAAGAACCAGCCTGCACGTTCAGCCGATGATCTATGGACACGCTGCGAGGTTATGTGGAAAACATACCCGAAAGCGAATGCCGTAAGCTCATCGAAGATATGGCCAAACGCTGTCAGGAAGTGATAGCGAATAACGGTCATCACATTGACCGTTAGAATGTGTTTTCGCTCTGTGGAACACCGCAACACCTCCTCCCAACAACCACTTAAACAGTCCTTTTCAGGGCTACAAATATTTCTGACAAGAACTATGTCTTTCGGTCACAGAAAAAAGTTCCTATTTTTATGTCCACCAGTGTACCTGTTTCAAGATCTATATGGGGTAAGGATCAGTTCCAGGACCAGTATGGGTTCAGTCTAGCTTCTGGTATGGTTTCTAGATAAATTCCAGCATCGTACGGCTTTGAGAGCAGTTCAAGATCGATCGATAGAGTCAAGATCGATTGCAGGCCTGGTATGGAATCAGGATTATTTCCACGACCGGCATGATGTCAGGACCAGTTAAAGAACTGGCAATGGATTAGAATCAGTTCCTGGGCCAGTGTAGGTTGATGGCTCTACATTCTAACACCGATATGCGACTGGAGTCAGTTTCAGTATGCGTTCGGGATAAGTCCCAGGATCGGGATAGGTTCTATCCCGATCAGCTTCTTTTAATGTGTACCTTTACAGTCACCAGGAATTGACTTTTCTAAAATCATTTACCCGCAACCTAAATGCATTTTTTTAAAAATTATCTTGCATAACTCTGCAACCGGTCCAAATTAACTAGTTAAAACAAATGTAATCATTCGATGTACAGTTACGGTTAAAGAGAGCTTCTTCTCTAATCGCCGTGATTGATTTGTAGCATCATAATTGGCTTCAGTTGGCACCATTTTTTTGTCTTCTGTTTTGTTATCTAAAGCTTTAACTTCCATCCTATTTGTTGCGAGATTAGTTCAGCAAAGGTGGCACAGGAGATTAATGGCTGCACACCGTGCGCTACCCTGAACATCTCGCCGCCTGCTAAGCGACTACTACTAAGCGAAACCGCAGAGTAGTGCGATATTCGATACGATTGGTGTAAAAACGCCGATGCAAATGGATTCAGTTCATTGCAATCTTTAGTCACACACCAGTCACTGTTTTCCCATCACTCGAAGCGAAGCTGGTAGCGCTGCGTGCCAACCATTAAGGCCGCTTATCTGCTGATAAGCGTACGCGATTGGAAAAGGTTTACCGTTTTCTTCTCCACCAGATCCCTCATCTGCTGTATGATCCGTCCCTTCCACCTCTTTTGCACGTTGCAAACAATGGATGGTGGTGGCGTGAGTGTGGTGCCTTGTCCTCTTGAAGAGGCCGTGAATTAAGACCCCCCACAAACACCTTCTCTTTTGCGAAATTATGCTGCACACGCGTTCCGAACTGAGTCCAACCCAACCCTAAATAGAGAGAGATAGAGAGAGAGAGAGAGAGAGAGAGAGAGAGAGAGAGAGAGAGAGAGAGAGAGAGAGCCCATCAGAGGGAAGCAAATAAATAAAATGCTTCAAATCACCTCCTTCGAGTGGGGTGGAGCGAACATGGGCACGCTGTGGAGGGTTTTATCCGGGCTTTAATCTACTTATTAATAACCCTCCCCCATCCGTTTTACACGTGCGTTTGCACACAACCACACTCAACACCACACCACGAAGTGTAGTGCACGCGAGTGAAGCTTAAGATGGCCGCCTTAAACGAGCTTGCTTACGACGGGGCACACAAAAAAAAAACGCACCGTTTTTTTGCAGCGATGTCAATCTGCGTCAACGGTTTGAAATGCAATAATTAAAAATTGCCACTTACGGGAGGGAATGGAAAATGGAAAAGGGTAGGTGGGTCGGTAGGTTCGCCACCATTGTCCCGAAGCTCCCCGTCGTAGGTCTCCTTCTTGTGGGCTTCTTGTGAGGGGAGTTTTTAGCTTCTTTTTGCTGGGCTTCGTTTCATGTGTGCACTACCCTTTACCGTTCTTCACACCGTGTTTCGATTTTGTTTTGGATTGTAGTATTTTTTGTTGTTGGTGTTGCTGCTGTTGGTTTTGTTTTTGTAAACGACTACAACTGTTACAATTTGTCCAACATTCAAGATGCTTTAATCGCAACCACACCACCACCACGCTGCCATCTGGATTGGTAGCGCGCTATTATGGGCGACTTGGTGGAACTCACTGGAGGAAGCGATCAGGCGTTTGGTAATCAGATTAGTATGTGTGTTTTTTTGGGTTGGCATTGTTTATTTAAGTCAATGTTTTGGTAATTGTAAATATAATGCTGATTGATTGTAAGTAAGGGAGGGAGGGAACAACAGTGTTTTTTTTTAAACTGCCTACCATTTCAATGCATTGATTATGATATTGTTTTGAGGTAAGATTATATGAATCATGTTTCAAAATTCAAAATTCAAAAATGTTACATTAATATTAAAACAAAAAGATGAGTATGAAGAAAAAAGTATGGAGTGGATGTTATTTGAATAATTTTTTAACCATAATCATACTTCATTTAATAATAAACATGTAATAAATAAGTAGACATTTGATAACATGATAATTAGTGAACGAAGAAGAAAAAACAGTCTAGATGTTTTAATTCCAATAACAAACATTAAAAAAGAACATTATACTAATATTACAGTTGTTTCCGCCAAATTTTGTCTCTAACTCACCTATTTGTGTCTCTAAGGCACCAATTTTTGACAATTTTTGAATTTTTATCACAATTTTTGCCTCTAAAGGATGAATTTTTGAGAGTGCGCATCAATGTTTGTCTCTAAGGCATCAATTTTTGAGTGTAAGCCAATCACTTTATTTATAAAATTTAACTGTATGACTGAAGCTGTGTGTTCCAAAACCAATGAATTTAAGTTAAGTAGTTAATTATTGATTTGATTGAATTCTAAATATAACAATTGTTATGAAAAATTTGAAAGATTTAATGCAGTGAAAAAAGTTGGCATGTATTTTCAGAAGTAAAACAATATTACAAAAAACGATCAAATTACACGATTTTTGAAGTGTTTTTGTAATTCTGAACTGCAGTTTTTATAAATCTGCACAAATATCTTGTAAATTTATGATGACTCACAAAAGAGTCAAACATTGTTGCCTTACAGACAAAAATAGGTGCGATAGGGTAAAAAACTTGATGCGAAAATTTGATTCTTAGAAGCGAAAATTGCTGCACACTGTCAAAAATTGATGCCTTAGAGCCAAAATTTGGCGGCAATGGCTGAAATATTATTTCAATAGATAATATTATAAAATGAGTAAAAATTTTAACATGAAAAAAAAAAATAGTACAGGAACTTACGGGCAATGCGGATGGGTAAAATACAGTATTTGTTATGTTTTGATTTATATAGGATTAGACCGATAAATCAGCTTTTTTACATTATGTGCTTCGTTGAATGTCACAGCCATGATAGTTTACAGAGTTCAGTTAAAAAAGAATTCAGTTAAAACAAGAATCATAAAATAATTGGAAATTTACGTATATTATTTTATGAATTATCATTGTATTAGCTAACAACGTTATAACGATACAATGTTGTAAAAGCATAGTTATAGAACAACACTATTGCCTATGGTGATGTAACAAAATCGTTCCGAGCCCAAATTGGCTATTTTAGTTCAAAAGTCCATATTTTAAATATACATCGCTTTGGGATTTTTTTTTGTATTTTAATGTAAGTATACGTACACTTATGCAAGTAATGAATAGTCATGTTATTGTAAACAACCTTGACGTAATTTTCAATAGATCATCAGCATAAAACAGCATTCTAAGAGATGTTTATGATCTTATATTTGTTCAAAATTTACTTATTCTGTGTATCTTAGAAAAAAACCTGATCAATTAAAAAAAATTGAATTTACATCAAACAAGGAAAAAAGCAATGCAATAACGAAAGAAATTCTAAAAGGTATGGGTAATTGATAACGTTTCAGGGTTCTCTGTGTACAATGTATGACAACCTTCGATAGCGCACAAGGTTGACCTTCTAAATTTAACGCACAAATTTAAACTCATACGTATCCAATGCAGCTCTCACAGCTCATACTCACAAAATAATGCTCTTTTCCAACGCTCTATGATCGGTGGGAAAGCCGCGCTTTCGTGTTACAGGAAGGGGACATGATTTTACACTCGCGAGACAACAACGCGTTGGTGCCTTCGGCGCGTTCGCTACCAGGACGACGATTACATTCGACACCAATCGCTACAACCATTAGCGTCTTGATGATACGTTTTACGCGTAAGCTGTGGCAAATGTAAGATGTCATAATTTTGCACATTCCAGTCAACACATGTCGTCGCGGTGGTGGTCAATAATGTTCGACCCTGCGTCCCTGAGCTGCAATGTGGCTCAAAGTGTCAGAAAGCACATGTTCGACTGCATGCCAGTCAATTGTTTTCATCCCTGCTGCCATCATCATCATCATCATCATCATCACCCGAGAGTCGTTTTGGCGAGCATATCCCTTTCACCCCTCCGTTACCTGGTGGGTGGGGGGGGGGAGACGATCGAACGTGCAACACCTTGGCGCGCTAGCTGACGTATGTTTACACCGGTTAGCCATCGATCAAGCGGAATGTGTATCGAAGGCAGAGAGCATCTTGGCGTTACGATGACATCCACCATTAGCATCGTTCTCGATGGCCCACTGTCCCGTCCCGCTGTTCCGTTTCGTTGTGCGCTAGGCAGAATCGGCAGTGGCCGGAGCACATTGGCATAGATAGAGATATGTTTGTTTTTACATTAATTTCTGCACGTGCCCATTACCGTGTGCGAGTGTAATCGGCAGTTGGAATCGATCATCAGTGTTGGCAACGTGGCGTGAAACCGTGGCCACGATCGTGCCATCGATAAGGGACTGCCTTTGCTGCTGCTGCTACTACTGCTGATGCACCATATCCAATTGAGCGTAAAATTACCGTTCTCAGTGTAAGTGGAAGACGGTTGTTGGTTTGAGATTGTTTTTTTGTTATCTTTCTGGCTTGCTTTAATGCTATCGCATCTCGCAGAGTGTTGAAAAGAATTTACAACCCGACCCGAGGTGAGCCAGATGGGGGGGGGGGGGAAAAAGGAAACATAACTAGGAATTAAGACATACCCCCTTTCTCCTCATATCCCGATTGCCATTTGGCCCTGCTCTGAGGGTTTAAGTGTGCTGGTTAAGTGTTTTTGCGTCGTCAACATGAACTTTGCTGTTCCAAGTATGCACATACAGGAATGCGTTTCGACTTGCCCTCTACAGTATCCCGCCGCTCCACCACCGGTCTTATCACTCGAAGGCAAAAGGAAGGCAAAAAGTTTAAACGGACCGGAAAAGCATTAATTGCATATGCAAGCGATCTTCGAAACTCACCAGGAGAGAGAGAGAGAGAGAGAGAGAGAGAGAGAGAGAGAGAGAGAGAGAGAGAGAGAGAGAGAGAGAGAGAGAGAGAGAGAGAGAGAGAGAGAGAGAGAGAGAGAGAGAGAGAGAGAGAGAGAGAGAGAGCGAGAAAGCGAGCGAGGGTAGGAGCCACAAAAAGATATGAAATGATGGCAACAGACTTGCAACGGGCGTAATTGGGCCCGACGAATGTAAAGCCCTTGCGCCGTACGACATCCTCCACCACGAGCTACAACCGAAAACTCACGGTTCACGGTTCCCGGAGGACATTTACATATGCGTCGTCGGCTTCGTTACGGTTTGTTTTTGCGCTTTCCTACTCTCTCGACCTGTCCACCTTCTTCGAAATGCCGCTCACTTTGCAAATTATTATGAAGCGTTTCTTCCCTTTACCGGTGTGCAGTGGCACCAATTGGTGCTTCTGGTGATAACGTTTCAAATAAAAGATAACACTCATCTGGGGCATCTGGGTTCATTCATTCGCCGGATCCATTTGCACGTCTGCGACAGATAATTGGCTTTGTGAAATCGGGCGATGCTCCTAGCTTCTTTGAGGGAACTCCCTTTTTGGGTCCTCTTTGCTGCTGCTAGGATCCATCCTTGCGAAGCCAGAAGGTCACGATCGTTAATGTGTCATATGTCATAGGCATACGGTTCCGAGTAAATTGATAATGAATATCCGCACAAAATAAGGCCCAGGCACGCACCCAACACCATCGAGGATCCCAGCTGACGGCCGTTGGCGAAGATGATCGATGGAAAGGAGAATAGAAGCAAGCGATCGCACCGTCGTTGTCCGCGTTCGCGATGGAATGCCATTTGACTACCGAGCGCTTTGCGAGCGAGGTGAGACAACTGTCAATCATTATGGAGAGAAAGCTGCAGCAACCTGCAGGTCTGCCAGTGCAGCAGCCGTGTATTTTGCGCCCTTATTTTCTTGTTTGGACAAGCACAAACAAAAAAAAAACGCGATAAGCAAAACACCGGCGGCAGCGGTCGCATATGATTGTTTTTTATTGTTGTTGTTGTGTGTCTGTATCCTTTTATCAAATAGCAATGTATGGCTATCATTACGATATGGTTGCTATAGGTCCCAAGGGATCTCTCCAGCAGAAGACGCGATACCTACACACCTTTTGCGCTGTTTTTTCGCAAGCTGGGCGATGCTTCTTGGTGATTAACAGGACCAGACCATGTGGTGGAACAAGGTGGCACAATTTGAATACGTGACAAGCTGGTATGACACGCGCGAACGCGATAAATTCACATCGTTCGTTAATTGGAATAGTGGAGCAGAGACATACACACAAAAAACAACATCAGTTAAGAGCAACAGACGTTGCGATCTCCTTGTGAAAATATAGTCATTGGTGGTTATGTTCATCTGTTTCGCTTAAATTGTTAAATTTAATCATGTTTATGATGCACGCTGCTCCGCTGCTCGTAAGGAATGCGTTGACAGATGAACGGACAAGTTTTGGGTGGTGTGTTTGTATTGGAGCAAGACATGTAATGATGATCTTGCAACGATCTAGTAAGGCATGCGATAAAAAAAAAACTAGCGAGCTTTTTTAATAACATCTGGAGTTGAATACGGTAGCCACGGGAATTGTCGGGTTTTATGTACGCAGCAGTATGTATCTTCTTACATTTACCTGTAATATAACTATATCCATTACTATCGCACTAAAGATCATAACAAAAATCATTACAAAATTTTTAATACATTTAGAAAGGGATATAGTTAAAATCAACTTTTTCGAAAACATTGTTGAGCAAATATAAAAGTAATGATTTAAGATGTAAACAATTCTACGATGAAAATACCAATGAATTAGATCAAAACAAAAAAAGATTATAAGTTAGTTAAGTGCCTTGTAAATAATTTTCTCCTTTCCCATACAAATCGGTAAATTTAACCAATAGAAAATTGATCTCAATGTACAAGGCTCAGATGCCTTGTAATATATTGCGAAGTACTGCTTGCTCTTCTGTTCCATCGAACTATAACGATACATTTCATCTAACATGTACCTGGTGTAAGCGCCAAAACGGTAGGAAACCTAGCGAGGATTTAAAAAATCTTGTCTTTCAACAAATGTATATGAATAAACCATAACACCTTTTTGTGCTTTAAAAAAATGATAACAATTCACAAAATACAAAACGATTTGACGACTGAAAGACAATGAATTCAGGCAATGTAGATTGAATGTTCTTAGCGCTTTTACTTTTCAACAAAAAAATAATAATAATAATAATAGATAATAAAAAATAATAAAAACACATAGTAAAAAATAAGACCTAAAAGGAAAATAGAAACTTTCTTTGCGAATAAAAAAAAAAAGATAATTCCGTTATGGATGATTTACTTTAAAGAAATATCAATAAATTGATTGAATGTAGTTATAAACAACCAAAGAGGTTAATTCCAAAAGTATTAACACACACACACACGTGTTACGCGATAAGGAAATAATTAATTGCAGCACGTCGAATTTTACAAACAGTTGACCAATAAATTGTTGGTAAAACTGCATAGAATTTTCTTATGAACATAACTTGTGCTGTGTGTAAAATTTAATTTAATTTAATATTTATTTATGGCTTGTACTTTTTGTGACATTTATGTTGTCATTGCCGTTGTTAATTGATTTAATGATTCATTCAATTCAAAGTAAATTTTAAGACATGATTTTGGCCATATTTTGGTAAAACTGTTAATTTTTTTTTATTCAGGGGGAACGGTTAAAATAGAATTATGATGAGAAGATAATGCAGAATTAAAAGCTCTAAATGTTAGATAACAATAGCATTTCAAATGATTTATTCCAGTGCACATCATGTGTACACTGTTGGTGTTGTTTACAAATTGCTCTCAAATAAAAATATAGTCTGAGTGTACGACTAAGCACTAATTACCATAAGTTCTTTTTGGCTTCTTAGAACTATTTCATAACCGTATTGACCAAAACAGAAGATTTTCCTTACATATATCTTGCCTGAGAAGGCGAGTAGTCTTCGCTACTCTAAATTAAGAAAACTAAATTAAACTAAACTTCAAATGTGTTAGTTTTGTCCATTTAATGTTAAGGTCGCTTTAGACCTTGCGTGAAAGTGAACGTGAAAGTGAACGTGAAATTTTGTTTTTTGTTTCTATATTTTATTGAATATTTATCAGAATATGGCTCATCGTACACCATAAGAACAATGCGGGGAATCAAACAAGGAAACGCATTTAATTTATTATTTCAATATTTTTTAAAGTCTAGAAGGTTGGGGAATTGAATAACATTTCTTTTGGTGTACGATAGGCCATATCTCGTAAAAAAATATTGAAATATAGCAATAAACCCAACATTTCACGTTCAATTTCAACAGGGCTTTAAAGGCCGTTTTAGGTGTACCAGCAATGCATTGCATTATGGTAGTATTGTATTGAACATGTTGGCCAAAATTTGAAAATATTTCAATACATACCGATGCTCGGTTTATGGCAATAGATTCAAGATATTGGAAGATTATTGCAAAAAGAGTGTACCATCAATTTATTGGACAACTATATGTAAATAACTTGTATTGCAAAACTAGTTAGTTATAAGAGAATTTATAGATTTTTACTTATTTTCCAAAAGACAAATTTGTAAAAAAATACTATAGAAATTCAATACAATGGTCAGATTTTTGTTGTAGACAAAATAACAATTCAGACGAAATCTGGACCTTTCATTCACTCGAATTAAGATATAGAACACTATAGAAAAACAATAATGTAAATAGAGTGTTTCTTTTAGTAGCAAATTCAGTCTAAATAAAAAAAAGTTTGCTTCAAACAGCGAAATAGTGATAGAAGTTTGGCAGGAGTTGAAGACATAGAAAGTGCTAAACAGTGCTGTAATGCGTGATGTAGAAACATAATCAAAAGCGTTGCTAAGAACGGTGCATCATAAGGGAAATAGCAGAAGCGTGTGCAGGTTAACTACCCAAACAAAGAACAAGCTGGGCTCCTATTAAACATGTTTCAAACAACACGATAAAGGCAACAAAAAAACATTAGAAAATCATAGCTTAAACTTTTTTTCTTTCACACCCACACAAACATACAAACAGAACACAGAAGAAAAAGAAAACACATGGTTACGCATAGGTATGGTACGGACAGATCAACACTTGCCTCCAGGACGACGATAGGGCGTGCCAGGTGGAGAAACCACTGTTAACTGCCTGTAATCGCATGGCTTTAATTTCTTCGCGAAAATGCCAACGATTCGTGCGACGAGCGACACAGCGATCGGGGGCACCCGCGGTGGCGCGGAGGTTTATGCGAGAGAATGTAAGATTATAAGTATAATCCAGTGACGGGAGGACGGGCAGCGTAGCGAGGGGGGCCGCATCGTTTCCCGATTGAACCAGGAGGTGAGTGGGGGTGGATGGGTGTTTTGGAAGATGGAGCAGGTGGTGTCCCGGAAGTGCCGCACATCCCGCGGATTAAACACGTACGTTGTATTGCGCGAACGTAGGCAATAGGGCGCGCGTGTCATGTGTGTTTGCGCACGTACACCAGGTAATGATCGTTGCCCGGAACGGGGGGACATAAGTTGGAGACCCAAAAGGAACGGGAGGGAGTTGTTGAGGTGGGGTTGATAAGGTTGCCAAGATCGTTGCGTTGTTGGCGAAAGGTGATTAGAATGCAAATAAGAGAGAAAATAGAAAGAAAGAGAGAGAGAGAGGCGTATGAATTTTAATTAAACATTACTGGTGGTCCTTGAACCGTTGATAGGGCGTCGCCGAAGAGGACCTGAAAGCATCTGGATTTTTTTCATGTTGTTGCTGTTGGCACTGCTGTAACGGCCAATATTGAGCATGGAGGATTAGGCGATGTAATGCAATGCCGTGTGTGCTTGGTGCGGGATTAACATCCAGTGTGTACTGGAGGTAGGCTTTCGAGCGTGAAACAGTCGAAGGGTAAGGATGAAATAAAGCCAATGCGTTACGGGGCCGCCAAGCCCAACGGAGTGGAAATGAAATCAGAACAAAAATGACTTTTTAATCTAAGCACAGCTACAACTCATTACGCTTTCTTTTAAAACATAATAACCATATTTATCGTCCAGCGGCACGAACAACAGGCCCTCGGCCGCTTATACATCCTGGTGCCGATAGTGAAGAGGCAGAAACAAAATATTTAATCGAGTTAACAGCTCGATTAAGTGGTTCGTCCGAAATCGACACTAAAAGCTACTGAACTGCGTACAAAGTGCGCAGTGGCCAATAACAATCGAGAGTAATGACGTGACGCAACGAGTCAGCACCAGCAGCAGCACCCTTCTTGCCGGCCACGGAAACTGAACAGTTTCCCGCGCGAGTTTCAGTAGCGTTTATGATCGAAACAAATTGCATAAAATGGGAAGGGGCCGCAAGGTCCTTTGGTACGTGTTTTCGTGCAACGCTGCAAACGTCCGCTAAAGTAGAGCACTGGTGCAGAATGAAACATGATGATGGGGCATGATTGTGCAAGACGTCGTTATCATCGGGTCCGATAGTGCAGCTGCTTAGTATGCATATTTTAAGCGGCCCCTTTTCGCTGTACTTTTCAGCGCCCGTTCGTGTGGTGGTTCTGGAATAGACCTTCTTAAACAGCAAAATGTGTGTGTGTGTGTGTTGTGTACTTTGAGTAGCGATGGCAAAAAATATATATATATTTATATGAATTAAGAACATTGTTGTTTCGCTGCTTCTTCTGCTAGCTGTGCTCGGTGCGTTTGCTAATTATTGCACCCCTACAGCGTTCGCTATCTTGCTCCAGCAGGAACCGCACACACACACACGCACACACCACCTCGAACGCTAGAATGCAATTAAAGTGCAGCCAATATCGTGATGTAAACGACTTTGACTAGGTTTCGTTTTTTTACTGCTGTTGCCACGCTACATACTATTTGTGTGTTTTTTGTGCTGGTTTTATGGAACCATTTTAATTAAAAACTGATAAGCGCACTCCTTTTGTGTATGTATGTGTAGATGTGCGTACCGGTCATGAAGTGGTGCGTGTAATGTAAAGTGCGCCAAGAGTGCATCCATATGGCGATGTATACCGCAAAGAAATAAATACACGAAAGGCGAAAGACACAATGCGGATCCTTCGTGTGCGACGATGATGCATTTTGGAAGGAATTGAAATGAGAGTAGATAAGGTGGAAGAAGAAGGATAGCATGCGGGAGATTTTGCACACAAAAAAATAAATAAAAGCATTATATTAAAAAGAGAAAAAAATACTTTACAAACCGATGAAAAGAAGGAGAAAAATAAAAGCATGCAATTAAAATTTTTATTTATAAATAAATACAATAGAGGCAATGAATACGAGATAATAGGATAGCATGCAGTAGGCAAACAAGATGAAACCAATTCCCTCCAGTACTCGATGTGCTTGGTAAAACTGCATTAGGTATAGATAACAAATCAGCACACCGAGTAGCGGGGTTTTTCCTTTTTTCTTTTTAAATACACAATTGCTTTGTTGATTAGTATTAGTATGAAGTATAGCGGCTGTTAAACGGCATTGGTCGCATTTCGCTTCTTCCGGAAAAAGCACTGATTAGAACGATTGCGACGCTCTAGCGAGGCACCCTCCGCCGGTGGTGGGTTCGCCGTGGCCGAAGCCGTGTTAGCAGCGCTACTGATGGTGGGTTTAGTTTTGGCGTTGTTACTACTGCTGATACTGCCGGGACGATTGTTGTTATTGGTATCGGCCGCACTGCCGGCCGCCGCCGGTGCCCGCGGACCGGCGGGCGGATGCGGAAAACTGTCTACGAAATTGCGCAGTGTCATTTGGTCGGAGGTCGCGGGCCGTTGGCGGCGCTTACGGCGCATGAACGTGCCACCGCGGGCCAGCGGTGACAGCGTCTTCGAGGGAAGGGTGAAGAATTTCTCATGCTTAGACACTTTGCGTTCATACTCACTGCTGAATGTCGACTCGGACACGCTGGTCATCTGCTTCTGGTACTCGAGCGCTTTCTTCCCGCTCCAGTCGAGCAGGTCCCGGTCGGCCTCTGCAAAGTGAGAATGAGTTGTGAGAGCTGATGTTAGAAGATATGGTTACGGTCATGCGCTTAAAAGTATTTTTTTTGCTTTTTGTTCGTTGTATTAAATCGGGTGGCAAAATTAAGATCAAAGCAATTGCGATTCAGTTGGATCGTATCATTTAGATAATTAGCACAAAATAACGGACAAACGACAATGTACATTATGCATCGAATCAAGTCCGAATCAAGACTCTGGCGTACAAATCGTACACCTGTTTCACAAATTTGGACGGCATTTCGCTGCCAAAGCACCAAACTTCGACGACCACACATCATCATCCTTCCGGCACAATAGCTGGCATGCCCAGTTGGCGTTTGAAATGGAGCTGACAGATCTATCTCCATTGGCACTAATTAATTCATCACCTAAGCCAAAAATAATTAACCAACGGTCGCCGAGGCAACACACACAACCGAGTCCGTGCCAGCGCTTTGCTTTGTGCGCTCTGCGCCGTGCAACCACAACCCATCACAGTCAGTTCGGGTTAGGAGAGATGGTTGAGCGATAATTCCATTCTCGACTGTGACTGCCACAAAGCAACAACGTCTGCTCGTTTCTTCCGCTGCCGGTGGTGATACTATCTATTGATGATAAATTTGTGGCCCAAATGCTTCATTAGATGAGCGCCCGAATCTGCGAACTGGAGCGCTTACGATGCCGCGACACCGACGCGATCTGTCAAAGCTGTCCGCTGTCTGTCTGGTCCGCACGTCCCCGGTCGGCCCGCTTAAGACAAGTGGAAGGGACCGGGGGCGAGGTAGGACCGGGTCGGTCGAAGCGCGAAAGATGAAGCACACACATTCGTCGAAGCGATTAGACACTTTTCCCGCGTGTGTATGTTTTTTTTCCTCTTCTGTTTGTTCCTCAATGACAGCAGACGGCTGGTGGTGGCCGCCTCAAACCTTTGCCCCGTTTCTCTACTCTATGGAAGTCGCGTGGACCCGGCCGTTTCGGGCTAATGATAGGGAATTGGGAAAAAGGTAGCAGTGGAGTGTCGGAAAACGGCCCCAAAACGCAACCAGCGCAACCAAGGAAATAGGATTGCCCGGCGACGACATTGTAGCCGTTCCCGAAATCACTTCCACTCTCCCTTTCCCCTCCCCGGTGAACGTCCCAGTGAAACCAGCACAAGGAGGAGCGCAATTTGTGAATGTGAACCCGCGGTTTTTGGTGCTATCGTCTGTCAATCAAAACTTATCGATCAATTTATTTCCCTTATCATCTGCGCTTAGGTAACCTTTACGAGGAATCGTGTTTTATTTTTTTTGGGTTTGTATTTTATAAGCCGGTCAGTGAAGGTACGTGGTACGTAGCTGGTCGACGTTCTTTTGACATCCTGCACGGTGTTGTTTCGATGGTGTGCTAGCGACTGATGCAAGCCGTGTGACAAACGACACGTAGAGAAGAAATTGGGTGCGCGTCCGCACGATTTGATAATTTGACTGACTAGGAGGATAGTACGGGCCGGGTAGCATTGGGGCCAGAGGGGGATAAATGCGGTGCTACTACTCTCTGGCGCTTTAGTTTTCGAGAATGGCTAGAAAATGGATAGCTTTCGACACACAATCGACCCGTAACTGGTTGAAGATCACTGTCTGCAGTCAGTAGTTTAAAGCATACGATTTATTGGATTGAACCGGTCACGATGCATGATTCTCTTTTCGGCCTTCCCGAGTTGACAAAACTCTAAAGGGGCCATTTAAATATTCTACTCCTTCTATACATCACCTGGCAAGAAAGCTCCAGAATATAATAGATATCGTTTTTTCTCCTTTTTTCCATTTTTGCCCCCGCCAATGGCTACCGATCATTCTACTTTCGGCGGAAACGATCGATGTCACGACGGTCGGCTGTCGTATTTGACAGCCGCCGGACGCGCATCGCAACTCCAATGTCCATTCATGACGCACGCTAACCAGGCAGGATATCAAGCAGTTTAGCTGTGTTTACGTTGCGCAGTCAAACAAGAATGATTTATCGATCGTTTTCACTTACGCTTGTCGCTTTTCAGAATGCCGCTGCAAACCTTCAGTGAAAGGCGGTTTCTTTAACAGCTTTCATCACCTTGTCTCAATGAAGCGTACAGTGTTAGATGAAATCATTCAAGATCTGATCAATGCCAAGAACAATAAACAAAAAAGTTTTATGAATGAGATATCACTGATGGGTGGTTTTGTTTAGCCACTCAAAAATCTATCAAACAGAACATGTATATTATAACAGAAAAAAATCTAACCAATGAAATAAAATCAAATAAAAAATAATGAAAAACTATCATCTCAAACAAGTATCTTTAATTGAAGTGTGTAGCTTACATCAAAGTAACTTGTTGAGAAGCCATCTATTGCAAAACATCAGAGTCAGTAGGATCATTAAATCAGATTAGATTAGACACAATTCAGAGAAATAACATTGAAGACCTACTACGAAATCAAAGTACGAAGAAGTGCGATCAATCAGAAATAATAATCTTACGATTAAGACATAATTTGAAATTATGTGTAAAAATAAAGATGCAAAACTGATTCAGTAACTAGCTTTTCTCAACAAAAATGCTTTAAAAAAGAGTAAATAATCAAGAAACTTATAAACATCAAAAGTTAAATTAAATTAAAGCTACCGTATGGCGTAAGTTTGTGTGAAAACGAAAAAGTAAGCAAAAGAAAAGCTTTTTAAAACAGATTTCAACTATTTAAGAATGTCTCGTTTTATAACATTCTCATACTAATTAATTTGCTCAGAAATAAATTAAAGCTTACAAACTCTGTAATATGTTCTTTAAAACACACATACTTCGGACAGAATATACGATTATTCCTCTACTTTATAATGTAACACCTCAAACGGATCTAATTTTGCTAAAGAAAACTAAAAAAAAAAACTATGATAAGAATGAACATGCGCCGTAAACGCATATTATACTCACTGTAAACGTTGCACAGCAGCTCAAAAATGTCGTTCCGGCCGAACTGTGTGGCAATGTGAAGCGCCGTATACCCCTGTAAATAAAACGAACCGTAGAGAAATGAAATTAGAACGACATAATTAGAGGTAAATTGATCGTACATCGTCAAGCGCGCAATGCTGCCTTAATTGATTTGTTCCACCGTACCCGGATAACCGTGAAACCTCCGAGGCAAAACAACCGACGGCCAAACGGCCGACGAGCGACACTTTAAGAGATTTTGAGGCTTGGTGCTTGAAGTTTGTATTAACAACGGCCAGACCAACCCCTGTGCCCTAGGCTGTGGGAAGGGTGGGTAGGGTTTTAAACATTGACTGACAGATGACAAAAGTTGCTCGGCGAATTTCACAGCCCGAGTAATTTATGCCCGAGTTACTGATTGTTGGGCCACACAGCAAACAGGGCAACAACAGCAACAACAAAAAAGCGTAATTATTATTCCACCGGAAAGCACTCGCGAGCAGAAAGCGCTCGCAAAAAAAAGAAAACAAGAAGAAAATGTGCATGAAAACACGCAACACTGGATGGATCCATGGTTATCCCAGAGGGGTTTGGATTGGGAATGCATATAAGTGGCCAGTGTTGATGCAGAGCAGCCAGTACACACTGGAGGCCTCACTATCTTGTTCTATCAACTAAAAGCCTCACGCTTGTGCTTGTGCACTCCGCGGACAGTGAACAGGGAAAACTTTCACGTGAATTGGCACACGATCGGCGAAAGCAGTAAAAAATAAAAATCGCCATGTGGAATCGCGCACGCGGATCGAAATGGACCGAAAATTCAATACACCTTCCAATATATCGTCCCGCTCCTCCCCCGTGTTTCGGTACGCAGCGCATCCGCCTGTAAACATCAACATATGCATCAAATGTTTATAATGTTGTCACGTATCCTTTGATAAGCGGAACTGATCTGACGCTGTTTTTTTTTCATTTTCTCCCCATCGTTCCTGCTGGGCCTAGTGTGTGCTCGCGCGCGCGCCCTCTCGATGGAACCGACTCTCTTTGTACTTCCGTCCCGAACTGTCTAACCCTTCTCGAGGAGTGCAGGCCGCGCGAGAGTTTTCCTGCGAATGCTGTCGATGGTTCATACCCTTTCCAATTTTTTGTTTCGTGTTATTTTATTCCATTTTAATTTAAACGCGGCACTTTCTCACCCGGCTCCGTCGACACACCCTGTGTTGTCACCGGTTATGGTGACGGCTGGGTGACCGAAGATTGGCTGGCGGCTGCTGTTTGAGCGAAATTAAAAACTTTTAAAAAAGGTACACACGAAGCAAGAAAAAGGGGTTCGGATGGGTTTTTGGGTTGTTTCCGCGGGTAGGTGCGCGTACCAACGTCCCGGGTGCAAAAGGCAATCCCAGTTCCAATCAACGGTGGAGCTATTGCAACAGTTCGGAAAACACATTTTCACACAGCCAGTACACTGTAACCGGGGGGCAAACCGGGGGATACGAATGGCGGTGCAGGGAGGTGCAGGAGATTTGATATGGATGGGTGCCCTGCGCTTTAAATTCGTTTCGTCATAACGACCACGATATGGGTTCTCATGTGTTACGATTTATTGATTGCGTTCTGCAACGATGCCACATTCAATAAGACACGTTATGGCGGCCAATGTGGTGTGAACACATATTGGCAATATATTTCTGAAGCTGACACTTCGTCGCTCTCCTCCTCCGAAAAAAAAAAACATTGCTCAAGCACAAACGTCTTTAGGAAATTAGATAAATCAGACATTAGAAACTAGTCAAAGTTGGTAAACAAAAACCTGACCTGTAGATCCTGTGCAAATGTAGCTACACGGAACAGCAACGCTCGACACAAACCACTCCGTCCGACGGTGGGTTTCGGACAATCGGATGAAAAATGATACATCCAACATTGTACGGCAATTAGCGGCAATGTCTTGGGGTTAAATTATAATGAAATCTTAAATTTCAAATCGATTGCCCGACCGGGGCCATGTTTCCGCCATGTTTCCAGGCTACGTACGCACCCCCGTCTCGGCTTGTGCTTTCTCGGATTCGGACAAGATTGCGGAAAGCCGATACCACATACATAATACACACCCGGTTTGGTGTGCTGAGGGCCAATTGAATCCATTGCCCATTCTCAGCCACTGGCTCTGTCGTGCATGTGAGTAAGCCGGCACAACAGAGTTACTCTCACGTCAGCAGGAAAGGAGTCCACTGTCTTGGACAGCAACCTATCGAACCGTCGAAGGTGTGGAGGTGTGGTGGATCTTTACTATCATTAAAAGATGAAGCTTGCTTTTTGCTTTGCTATAGACCAAGACCCATCCATTTCCAAGGGATTGTTCTTCGCCCTCGATTCGGCTGAAGACGTTGCTGTTTCCGGATCCGGGCAAGGGTGGGAGATGTAGCGGATCCGTGTATGATGGTGTGCTAGAGATTTATCTAAACACATTCTTCGTGTACCATTTCGTCACAACTGCAACGGACCGCAACGCGGCGCTTCCACCGGTGTGTGGGCACGTTCGAGAGCGCTATTCAAACATAAATAAATAAACTCCAACATCAATTGAATCGCTTTCCGAATGTTTCTCCTCCGCCGTACCGGCACTGCCGCTGCCCTGCGGCGGAGGACTTTCTCTCACCTTTTCTTCGAGCCGTATTTTCATCAGGCAGACATGTTTACCAGTGCCCGCGTAAACAACCGCTTGCCTCTCCACGGCAATGCTGTACTCCTACCCCGGCGCCATCAGGCGCTTTTGTGATCGTTGGCCTTTTTGATTTGACCCAACACTTCCACCTACACACTCCACACATACCTTCTGCCCTTCTGGAAGGGGTAGGTAGAGCACTATTCGAACTCGTTGGGAGATCCTGGCGCACAGCGCTTCCCAGCGCAAATTGTTTCCCTTTTCATCGATCTGCTGCAGAGTGAACAGCCACAGCAAGCAGCAGCAGCAGCAGCCCGTCAGTCTGCGATGATGGCTGTCCTTGTTGGTTGTTGGCAAACAAATTCATCTAACCGTAGATTTACATGAAGATTCCGTTCTAGGGTCCTTTTGCCTCACAGTGCTTTCATCCTCAGATGGTTCGCTGTCAACTCCAAACGAAGGTGGAAAAGCCCGATTCGGAAGGAGGGAAACCTTTCGTTTATAATAAATGAAATATTTTATGTATGTATCACCCACAACACTATTTGCATTTGTAGCGTACACAGCCACAAACACATACCTATATGTATACATTTGTGTTCTCCACAGTATGGAAGGAAGGGTACATGTACATCATCGAGTGACAAAATAGGAAATGAAAATTTTCAATCAAAAAGCTTTGCTTTTCCAACTACAGACGCCTTTGATGAGTGGCCGATCGCATAGCCGGTTACGATTGCAGGACGAAAGCTTCGGTACGGTTCGATTGCAGCCTGTTTACCTTACTTGTGTTGTTGGAAACAGATTGGTTTGCTAAGCAAACAACCACACCAGAGCGATGGTTAGGTGCAATGATAGTGTCGTAAGGGACAATGTTTATTAAAACTGTCTTCGTGTGATGGAGCGCGGATGTTATTTGAAGTGGAGCAGTTCTTGTGTCGCACAGTAATTAAACTGGATCATTTGCGATACCACTGATGTTTGAATAGAACAGGACAAAACACAGCATTAAGTACACGAATTCAAAAGAAAGAAAATTACTTCCTTCCGATCAAAAATTGACAAAAAACTAAACATCACATCCCCTTCTTGACCCTAACGCCAATATTTCATACTAGACCATCGCGATCTCGAACGTTGACAGACTACTCCGTCCCGCCCTGAGCCGATGAAAAGTGGAAAAAGCGACCAAAGTCGAATTGCAATATCCAGCCCACGGTTGAGGTTGTTGTTTGGTGTATGTGTGTGAGAGTTTTTTTTTATTTCGCGATGCCCGCCACCATCGTATGTGTACCGTTGCCTTGTTTTTTGTTCGTGTGTGGCAATCTTGTAAAAATGTAAACCAACAATGAACTGCAACGGGAGGGTCAAACCGCGGGAAGGTAAAACACGCTTCGAAAAATCGAATACGTTATGAGCGACCGCGAAAAAAGAGATCGTGCGCACGGCCACAGTTATGAAACTTTGTGGTAGGTAAAATAGTACGCTACCAACGCGTTTTTCTTCCGTGGCCGCCCTTCCCTGGCTAGGGCGGAATGGCTGACGCATTCCTGAACGCACGCTCTGAACGCGGTTATGGGTTTTGGCCGAAGGATTTGTCGCAGTGAACCCGTGTGGGAAGGACGAGAAACAAGAAGAGCGAACCAAAAAAAAAAAACCCCTACCAGTGTATCTAGCGCGCTCATGACGCTTGCCGATCGGGGGCGTTTTCAAGAGAAGATAAAATAATATTGTCCTTGAGCAGAAGAGCACGGGACGAACAACGGGCAACCTGCTCTGGACGAGCGAAGACAGTGAGCAAGTCCTGCTCGTCCGTTCTGGAGCTTCCTTAGGGGTTCTTTTTCTTTCGTGTCAAGTCGTTCAAGTAGCTGAACTACGATCACTTTCCACATTTTGCATGTTTATATTTATTTATTTCCCCACTCTATTGGACACGATCGGGTTTTTCTTCTTCTGAGGTTGATGTCAAAAAGCGCAAAAAAAGAAAGAAAAAAAACTTTACTGAAGACGACGACGACGTGATCAGAAGTCGCTTCCCTCGATGGTATAAAAACCTTCGCGCTATCAGATAGATATTGAATTATTTGGTCACGACTTTTTCCATCGACCAAAACAGTACGATGCGGACGTTAGCAAATCCGTAGAGCGTTGGTCTCGGGAGAGTGGGAATATGCTGGAATGCCGAAATTAAGATTCCATCCCTTAGCAAAAGGGAAAATAATTACACAATTTTATTCAACAAATTAGTTTTTAATTCTATCTGTACCGCCGCACAAACGGTACGGGGTATACCGGCCGGGTTTATCCAGTCGGCCATTGGAGCAAAGTAATATTATGCCGAACGATTTTGTCACAATCGTTCGGTATGGTAGTACCGTTTGTGGACAGACAAATAAGCACACAAACAATAGTTGAACATGACACACCGTAGTACCGTAGTGGCCGAACCACACTGGACACCGTTGTTCGGTTAAACGGTTTTGCACATAAACATGAAAAATGCATATTCGAAGGTCATGCAGTATTGCGTTTTCACCCAAGACAGAAGCAAAGAATGCGAGAATCTGATACTATTCAGATGATCTGCTGCTTGCCGCACGTATAATGAATAGGGAGATCCCAGTGTGGCCATGTGAGCCACTGCCAAACATGCATACATAAGCTGCCTTTGTCCTGGGTGTGTTCACAGGGTGGGTGAGTGGGTGCTGGAGGGGGTGCACATATCGCTTATGTGTGTAATCGTTTTCTAGCGCGAACAGCTACTTTCCTGGCAAAATATTAGTGTAACATCATGTCGAAACCGGACCGGTCGCTGATGCGGCGCGTAATGGATAGGAGTCAGGGCAATAAAAAATTATTAATATGCATGCATAATTTTTCACTGCCATTCAAATTAGTCGCACATAAACAATTACGGTGGGATGTGTGCTGGGTGCGACCAGAAGCTCCCGGTGGCACTCAGTCGAAGGCTCATACTGGTAGGCTGACTGGTGGTGGGCTCTGTACTCGCGCGCTCACACAACCATCTGGGGTAGGGGTAGGCACCATCTGCGTGGAAGTGCTTCTCGAGCGCAGTGCATTTGTGGCAAACGTAAAAACTCAAGATGTTGATGGTATGCACGTATGAGGTAGTAAACAATGGCCAGAAAGAAGGAACCATTATTTAGCGCGAAACATTATGTGTGAAACATTACAAACTTATTGGATTGCTTGGTTATGGGAAGCCAAATAACAGTTCAGCAACCTTGGCTGTCTCGCAATAAGACAGGTATTAACAACATTAGATTAAGAAACGTAATTGATAAATTGGTGTTTATAGACCTCTAAATCTGTTACAACGAAATCGAGATAATCATAGTTGCTGTAACTTGACAATTCAGTTTTGGAGACATTAACTGCAGATAAGGCATTAGACGGAGAGGAAACTTAAACATTATGCAAAAATAAATTCATATTTTTAATCCAGAGGCATGTTTCGCTGGTATTTTTAACACATTCCTAGGATACACTGGATCTGCAGTGTTTCAATTAATTATCCTTATTCTTCTTATCTTTTTTTCCAAATTATTTTTATAATTTTGACAAATCTTTTTTCATTGATTCCAAGAATCGGCCCGAATCCAATCTAAAACTACAATTTATCGTAGATAAGCGAATAGTCTATAGAAGAGTCATGTGGGGTATCTTCTTCCTCTATTTGGCGTAACGACCTACGCAGTCATGCCGGCATATACAAGGTTTCGATACTTATTTCGTACCACGAAACCGGATAGTCAGTCCTTGCTACGCGGGGACGGTCCATTCTGGACTTGAACCCATGACAGGCATGTTATTATGAAGTCGTACGAGTTGACGACTACACAAGATTCAAGTGTAGCTTGTCTTTCACTTGACGTGAGGTCATGCGTCTTCTAAGGGCTCTTTTTGATGTAAATAATAGTTCATAATTTATCTTTTCGTTAGGTTAAGCTAGATTAAGTTAACAAATGGCCAAAGCCTTACATTGTTACATCCTAAATGAAAAGATAAACTGTCTCTTGACAAATTTGAATTTGGCGATGAAAAGCGATGACGCTAAATCTCGCAATCTCTTATCTTATAATTATAAACAATATTTAAAATAAACAGATTTAATAATAATTGGCGTTGAATTGAACGAACATATCACACTTTTTTCATTTATGTTGATATAAACTAAAGTAATTCGTATGATGACGTAAATTAATAGCAAAGATAGGCAGAATACCCTAAAGTTGTGAGAAAAATGCCAATGGGGAGGACGGTTTAATCTAGACTTCAACCCTTGATGGGCATGTTGTTAAGTCGTGCGAAATGACCATTGTACTACGGTACCACTCAAATATATTTTGGTCCAAATAAAGATAATTGTACCATTATAAATGCTTTTTTTCCAAAATAAGGCATATTACAAATTGGTAAATCGATTGCTTGTATAATGAATACAGTAAAACTTAGGCAAGAACATCAAAGACGAAGTCATTTTATGAAGCTGTACCAGTAATTCCTTCAGACATCGTATATGCTTTGAATTCAAAAACCATTTTGGTAAAATATATTATATCAAGTGATTATAACAAGAATAATCAAGTGTTCTAAACTTTTGACATGCACATATTCATACAAAGTATTTCGAAAATATGGTGAGTTTGAAGTTAAAACAAAACTGAAATAAAATAAATTCATTGCGAATGTTATATTTATCCTTAATGTCTTACGCAAGTAAAAACATACGAGATAAAATGTGCTGGTTAAAAACTCAAAATGAGTTAAGAATTACATTTTTAATGCCTATAATGTTCGCATCTTTCTATTAATAATATGATGTCAGAATATAATAAAAATTGTTTCAGCTTGTACAGCAAATGTTTATCTATTATTGTCAGTTGCCAGGCTTCAGCATTCTTTGTTTAAATTTATCATACTTAGCTGTGATTATCAAGGGACGAGACAAACATACCACCAGCCCACCAACGTACATCGTTCAGATCGTTAAGAGAGAACTCCAATTCAGAAAAGCTAGAAAGAAGACTTATCATTCACCTTTCTCGTAAGAAAATAAATAAACCCGATTCGTTCGTCTAACAAACGGTAGGCGGATTGATGAATGAAGTTTTTATTTCTTGACGGTCAATCCTTCAACCAACACCAAAGCGAACCAGTTCATCAAGCGCTACGTTATCATCGTCCAAGGATCTTCCGTCTGCATATCAAATGTTTATGATTTGACAAAAGAGTAAAATCCAAAAAATCAACACCGCCTAACCATTCCTTCTAGGGGCACAAACACACACGAAATGGCGGCTTTTTTGTGCCGGACCTTTCCCCCTTGCCTCACCTTCGGCAAAGCGCTTTCAACTGTCCCAATCGGCTCAGAAAGTTACGCGCTTCCAAGACGATAGACGCAGAGAAACTTGCTCTATTTAAAGCGATCGTCGTTTTATCGGTTCCCGTTTTTGTTTTCTGTTCCATGGTCGCCTGTTTGTTTTTGGAGCTTTGTTCTTTGTCGCTAGCAAACACGGTTCTACTTCACTAGGCAGTTGCGTTCGGCTAATTAAAGCAAATGTCTTTTATACTGTTCCGTTAATGAAATTATAAAAACTAATTAGCGCTCGGTCAGTAGATGTGCGAGGTCTGGAGCTTTCTTGGAGGTTGGCTTTGTTGAAGTTTGGTTGTTGCTTTCAAACTGTCTCTTCACATTGTCCCACAGATGTCCAATGAAAGTAATACCAAAAAGAACATGCCCACGACCCTAAAACCAAGCTCTGCGCTACTAGTGCGTTGGCTTGCCGATGTTCTTCTCACCTACAACCCATTGGTCTAAACATTCCATCTTCTTGCAAGGAAATGCCACTGGATGCGGAATGCCATTCAACATCCTAATGTCGATGCTCTCCCGATATCCGCTACCATCAGCGGCGAGTAGTAAATTAACGACTAGCTCTACCGCATTTAATATCTCGTTTAATGGTTGGGCTTCTGGTAGGCCTTGTGGCAAATGAGAGACAAACAAGAGCCACCCAAAAGGCTATTTGAATCTGAGCATAACATAATTGCTCGTTGCTTCTTGATCACGTTGCTAGATTATCGCGTTCCTACTTGATGGAGCCAAACGGCAATAACCCAATGGAGCCAAACGGCCCGTTTCATCGCTCATCTCGTTAGGAAGTTTCGTTTAGAGATTTTGGCTGGTCACTTACCCCGTTCTAATCATAGCCGAATCCGTGGATGGGTCAGCCAGTGGCGTTGATGGTGGCGCATAAAATGAAAGAAAACGTGGTAAAACATTAGAAAATACATGCGCTACATGCAGTTACATGCTACTGTACTACGCACTACACACATACCGTTCTGGCGTTGACATCAGCTTTCAGCTTACCGGCCACCAGCTTTACCACGTCCTCGTTACCGTGCTTCGCTGCCCAGTGTAGTGCCGTCTGTCGGGGAGGAATGAAATGAAATTATTAAAATCGTAAAACACAAAGCCGGTTAATAAAAAATAAAAAAATTGTGCGAATCTTTTGATACGATCGATTGCAAGATAATACGCAAATAAATAGATGAGAGAGCTGTAAGGCTAGTTTCAATTTAGATACGATCTGGGAATCATCCATGAAGTGTTGCGTTTCATCGTGATTGCTATATCACGCGCACAAGATAACCCTACGTTCACACTCCCGTGCTGATGATGAAAAGCTATAGAACAATTCCGATAGCGACGGTACACTGCTTCCAGGTCATTAAAATGTATAAGATCATCGTTCGGTGCTGAAATTATCCTACACACATGCGTGAGGCTCTATACACAGTCTTGCGCGTACGTGGAAGCCCTGAACCGGTACGGGCATGGAGCGGTGTTCGAGCGACGACGGTCTTTCTTCAAACGTGTCAGATTATAAATTCGTATATTTACCAAACACCAATTATGGTTACACTTGTTTGTACACCGGAAACACATGTACTGTGAAAACGGTTGCGCTACAAAAGCTGGCTCGAGATGTTTGTGATTTTTTAGAACCATTTCAACGTTTCTTGGGCCAATCGTGGAAGCACCAGTGTGATCCACCACTAATTTGCCTTTATCAAATATCAATCAACGGCATTAGCACATGTTACGGCACTATTAGCAACGGTTGGCGTGCCAGGACATCATAAATCCTTCAAACAAATCACCTGAAATGTTTGCCTAAATTCGAGCACCTTTTGCAGGGTGAACCATTCCAAAGCAACACAAGAATGAAGCGAATGATGCAAACGAGATAAGTGCAGCCAAATACACACGCGGGCCCGAACATCACAAGATCTTGTTATCGACAGGTGGATCAACAGATGGGTTTGAGTCAAAACTTCTAAGCTACTTCCCGTCACAAACACGTCGCACCAACACGTGGGGGTCAGCGATCAAGCAAAAGATGTGCATCCTTACACGGCATTAAACCTCTATGCAGATGCAGCCTGTTGGGCGGCATAAATTATCGAAATTAGTGGATATATTGTGGTAAAAAGGCGTCCATTTCTAACAGCTTTAGCATACCTCACAGCTCGCAAATAGCTGCAGGAGTGCAAATTTGCAGTTGTGTATTTCATTTTTTCCTCCGTAATCTTACAGCTGCAAGCAAGCAACAGCATGGCGATAGTTTGCATAAAACCATACATTTAAAAATTGATCGTAATCTAATAGAATTTAGACGTGATGTAGTTCTTAGCCCAAAGTAGAATTCAATAAATCCAGTAATTCAATTGCTTCTAAGAAAGAGTCTAAACCTATTTCTACTGACGCTAATTTTAAAGAATATCATACACAATTAGATTAATACGATACAATATACAGGTCACTTGCACACTTTGCCTCTTTTTTATTGTGCGTCATGGAATCACGATTATTGTTGCTTATTTTTACCACGTTTGACGACACAGTTAGAAGTTCACGTGACAAACGCTCACGATTTTGAGCAAGGTTTTATATTGCCCCTCGTGAATAGAAAATAAGTAATCCGTCGGCTTCAATGTACAATACTTTCACTTTTTAGCAAAAGCTTTTACTTCTGAACCCAATTAAACTCCCATCACGTGATACCAATGTGGCGGACCTCGAATTAATTCAAACGAAACGTTCGTCATTTGTTACTTCCCAGGTGTGCGAATCAAATATGATGTTTAAATAAAATTTCATTAGGTAATCTAGAATCACGGAATTAAGCAAAATTAGAATGTCATGCTAACGCACAACCAGTAGTGTTTCTTTTTTGGTGCTGCAATTTACACAGAGTGTCGCCGCTGGAGGTTTCAACCTTTTTCGAGTACGGACCAAAAGCCAATACGATTGTCTGAAGACGGTCAGCGTCACCAGCAATAACAACAATAATGACGGCAATTATGGGACGCGATAAAAATCACTTCCAGGGCACATATAAAATGTTAAATAGCTTCGCTTTGCGTGCTATCCTGCGCGATCGTACACGGCAACTGGGTTGGCTGGCTGCTTACAAACAGAAGAAGAAGAAGAAAAAACAGTTTCTGTCGCAAGCAAACGACGCTACAACAGCCCACAGTCGATGCTTCTTCTAGGGGTTCGTTCTTGGCGCGAGGCAAATGAGAAAGGGTAAATAAATGCCACCAGAATACATACACAAAGCGTGACCACGTGAATCCGCCGGCCTGGAAACACGCATAAGCGAGTGGATTTGGAGTGTTGGGGTGGGGGGGGGGCTTTGTTTTGGGAAGAGGACAAACAAAAACACGCGCAAAAAGGAAAACCAATCCTGCGGACGGGGTGCAAAATATTTATGCTCTCTCGCACCGGTCCGGCCGACGACGGTGGCTCGTGGGCTGTGCTGCACAAGTGTACGGTTAACAGATTTCCGTACTCAAAAAGCTCCCTTTACTTGTGCGAGAAATTGGAACAATTTCGGTTAAATACTTCTAAGGGACAAGTTTATGGCCGGTGCCGGACTATGCTGCTCGACGCCGTATGATTTATGTCTGGCGTAGCTCGGCTCTAAGAAACGCTTTTGCTCCATTCCTCCACGGCGCCAGGAGAGCCTGATGGAGTGAGGGGAGGGGGCTGCAAAAAACAGGCATGGCTCCATTATGCTGCGCGAGCACTGATCTGCTCGTGGTTACAATGCGCGCGACTCTTTCCGGGAGGGAGCAACGTTATTCATCTCTGACCGTTGATCCACGATTATCCAACATTAACAGCCCCCGAATCCGAGCGAGCAATCAGCAGGCATCGAGCAGCCACCGGAGCCGCTAACTGGACTGCGGTTGGCTGCATCGGTTTGTGCTTCAGCTTTTCCCACCGGGCAAACTGCCGAAAGCTTCTGGCGACATCAGGAATGTGTGCGCCTTTTGCATTGTCGACTGTCTCATCCGATTTTTACGATTCACATCAAGGGCCACAACGGCAGCACGCTGGAGCGGGCGGAGGAACGATGGCGGAAGCAGCGTGTGCGGTTTGGTAGGAGTGCGAGTAGGCAAAGGGGGCAGCAAAATTTTGCAATTGAAATTGAAGTTACACGATGCGATGGCGCCAGCGTGCGACAGTAGTGGCGGTAGCTAGCACCATTCGGCAGCCGTTTACCGGACCGTTCTTGGCCCGGGGGCCATGGCAGAGGCGGCCAGTGCTTCGCGGAGAACGACCGACGGACTACCCAATATACGTGTACCAATGAGAAAATAAATGAAAATAAAATCTTACCACACAGCGGCAAATCTACCCGCCAACGACGTTGGTGGTAGATACTTGGTGTATTTGCAGTGAAAGATCAATTTAACGATTCGCAAAATTTTCAGGGACATATTTAACTTTAGCAGAAATAACATTTCAGATAACTTGATAAGCGCGTGTAACTCATTTTACTGTTTAAAAATCGTTAAAATAAAACATGGTTATTAAAATATGCAATATAAAATATTGTACTGATCGTCTGACATCGAGTACAGACAGAAACTACTGTTGTACGCGAAATTATGGGGCGTTTTACGATACTAGCCAGCTATTTTAAATGGTATTGGAGACTTGACGGCTGAAATCATGTCAACACTCAAAACTATTTTCATCCTAGATTATTTGAACCTGAAAAATATGTAAACAAACGCCGATTCGTCGCAGGCTCAGTCAATTCATAAAGGATTGTTTTTTTTTTGCTCATGCACAAATATTTCGTCAAAAAAGGTTACAAATTGTTTGGATTGATATTTTAAAACTAAAAAAAAACTACTATATCCCATTAAAAATGGGAGATCCCATTAAAGATTTTAAAGTACATCTTTCTTTGTACACCCATCCTGATATACAATATGGCGGAAGGTTGTTGACTAGACAAATAAAAGGGCTTTATAACAGAGAAACGAGGTGGATAGAGTATATAGTTTGACGGTTGGCGTCTATAATCATGTAAATACGCCATACAAAACCACCTCTTGACTAGCCTCAGGTTTTCAATCTAGATCATTTGAGTCTCAGAAAAATATAAAAAAACGCCAATTTGTCGCAGGCTCCATCAGTTTTAAAAGAGTATTTCAAGAATTTTTTAATTAATTTTAAACAGAAACAACAAAACCAAAACAAGTTATGGCAGTCGCAACTATCAAATGAGAATGGAAAACACGTATGTTAGACATTGTTACACTGGCAGCAAAGAGCTAGGAAACACATCACAATTCAATAAGTTGGTCTTAAAATGTTCCATATCTTCTCTAAATTAATTGAAAATGAGTTACGAATTAAATAACATATGAGTTGGAAAAAACGAGCTTAGGGAGATGTTTTGAATGTCTATGAACGGTGTTTAATGTTTTACGATCAGTAAAATTTTTGTGATAAAAAGTATCTTCTAATATGTATTCTATAACTATTGGGCTAATGCTAATAGCCATAAACCCGTTCAATACATCCTACCAGCGTGTAAAATGTGTCTAACAACCAAAAGATGTGTTCATAGGATAATACGACAAGCGTTTCAAAACAGCCGCGTCGATCGAATTGATATACGGGTTACGAACGCAAAGTGGTGATTTGTACAAAAATTAATATTACAACAAATGATAACATATTGTCGCATGGCGGCAAATCGACGACAGCTCGATGCCTTCGGTACGGCAAAAGTGAAGCACGAGCAGCAACCGTACCGTCAGTTTTGGCGGTGAATAGAAACGTTATTTTTCGTCCAAGACATAATTTATGTTTATTAGCGAAAATCTGTTCGGAGTCGTGTATTGTTGTCTCAATCTCGATGCCGCCGAAGATGGTTACGATGCGTTTTTATGGTTGTTGTTGTGGCTGCTTCTTTCAGGTTGCACATGGTGCTGCTTAGAGACTTCCCATCCATGGCTACTTTCCCTAGTACGGGTGGTACCGAAAACTTGGTACGGGTTGCTTCCAAAATAATAATAATAATAATAATAATAATAATAATAATAAAACTGGAGTAGATAAAGAAGCACCAAATACAACGGTTTCATTCCTTGAACACCCCGCTGGGGTGGTGAGGGGGGCGGGCCCAGACAGTCCAGGGATCGCGGAGACATCATGTTCGTTTGGAGATGCACTGCGCGAGCATAAAAGATGCTATCAAGATTTGTATTCAAATTGCATCGATGTAGCCAGGTATAGTGACCGGACGAAGCGCGCGGTTCTAGGGTCTTTGATGGTGTTGTCGTTTTCCCATCGGGTAGGTTTGCTATTTCCAGTAGCAGCCGCGGCGGCAGGGAAAGCCATTCTTTAACGCGGCATTTTTTGGCCACTTTGCCGCAACGTGTGTAACACAGTGGTGTTACTTTTTTGTCGTTTTGGTTGGTCGGTTCATGTGTGCCGTCATTGTGCTGCCTTCGCTTTCGCTGTGTGATTCGGAAATCAATTTGTTTGGTGTAAGTTTGGCTCTCCATCAACGCAATCCCGATATAAGAGCGCACGGGATGTTGTCACTATTCGATTTCGAATACACATGTTTTTGTCATTTGTGTTAAGCTTTTGAGAATCGGTCGGCCGATCGTTTCGGGTGTGAAAGAAAGATGTCTTATTCAATGAATATTTTCAAGATGAACCATGACATCCTTGCCAAAATGGTTTCGATAAAACAGTTAATGCAATGTAAATGTTGGGCATCCTCGTTACACCTTGCTAAAGATCAATTGGCAAATTTACGACATCATCTACATACATTATATGCTTGTGATGTTTGAGATATGAATATCATATTATTCAATTCAATAATCTTGAAAGATTCGCAGAATTAAAGCCCCAAAACTATAGCAGAAGCGACATGATGCTGAAGTTTATCGTTTAAGCTTTTTTATAATCATTTTTGTGTTACAAGTGTATTAAGAATATTTATTATTACTTATTACTTATTACTTATTACTTATCAAGGTTACTGTAGTTTAGTCGCTCAATGCTATTATCAGAGAAGGGTCTCATGAATAATTCTTTACCATAGGGTTTTAACCCTTCGCAGTACATTACAGCGAAATGATAATTAATAATTTAAATCCGCTGCTAAATACCTGATGTAACTATGAGTCTATTGATATCATATAAAAAAAATATTCGGGGTAAAATGACGCGTCGGATTTGTATGGCAAATTTGACAGGAAAATCATTGAAATGTATGAAAATGCAAATTGTTGAATCGCACAAAACGATCATTTTTGGAACGCAAGCATTGGGGAAATGTATAAAATAAATACAGACCTTCATCAGCAGAACAAATGTAAAACTTAAGCACATAGTTTTGATTTTTTATGACAATTTACATGACATGTTTGGCTAATGCAAAACAAAGTCGCCTCTAGTATTAAAACATCAGTTTGTCATCATACAGTTTAAAAAATGGTAACTAATTATAAATTGTTCAGTAAATAGCTTTCGTTGGTCTAAATTGACATTAATACGAAAATCTTTTGTGATTTTCATTACCGGAAATCATTAACAGTTGCTGAAGGCAGAAGCGGATTTATGCATCTCGGATCCCTAAGCGGGAGATCTAAAGGAAATTCCCTAGTTTCCTTAAAAGTCCCCAAAATGTATATCAACAAACATTACACAATTTGCATTTTGAATGATATCTTTTTACAAATACCAAATACATAATCATAATTTGGTTAGGGATTATCTTATTCTTCTCTTTTAATGGCAGTATTTACATGATTTCAATGTTATCTGCGGGTAATCAGGTTTACATATTTTGCATACTTTTCAAAACTGTATTCAAATACTAGCCAGTGTTTGGTGTAAGAAAAAATTCATTTTCTACAAAAGTCCTTAAAAAAAATACGCATTTGGTCGTCTTTCTAAGCTATTGAGATCAACTATGAAGAGTCTTTTATGTGGAATTCAATCAAACAATGTCTGTTGTCCTGACATTGACCAATTTGACCACTTTAAGAATCTGACAATTGGTCTAGTAAAGCGATCGGCAAAGTACTGCTCGCGAGCCGCATGCGGCTCTTTGATATCGAGATGGCGGTTCATTAATGTTCATATATTTCATAGAACTTTCACACAATTTTGCTCTTTGCGTGAAACTGTACGTACATGTGTGTATAATATGGCTCTTTCGGACGCAAATTTTGCCGACCATTTGGCTCATTTGTACTTTTGTCTTTGTAAAGGATGTTTTGCAATTCATTTATTTGCTCAATCATGTATATGAGAGGTGAAAGCCACTGCACAAAGTTTGTGTGATTTCACTTTTTACAGAAACATGAAAATTGCCTGAAATCCAAGTGTCCGACAATGATTATCCTATACTTGCTTATTTGCAGACTTGTCGTCCTTGAGATCAGGGGAGCAATTGAGATCATCGATGAAGTACTTAAAAAAAGAGCTTCTTCATACTTTCTTGTCATGAGAGGTTTTATTGCTAATATGGAAGAGTGCGAAAGTATGTCAAGTTTATTTAGACCTTCAAAATCTAACTCCAAAGCTCGTAATAGCTTTTGGTTGCTATAACCATTATCAACACAACACACTTACTTGTTAGAACGTACTACTTTGAGAAAGACTTAGGAGTTTTCCGTTCATATGGGGATTAATACAAAAATCACTCGCTTATAAAAGCGAACTAACATGTGGAGGTTTATCTTGAGGCCTTCTTTAGGATGGGCGCTCCCCCCCACGGTCGCTTAGTCCGCTTACAGTAAATTGTAAAATGCTGTAGGTCAATTGTGGTCAAACAAACACCTGGTTTGACACTAAAAGTCTGTGCCATAGAAAAATAAATATCCTTTCAACCCATAGTATAAACCAATCGTTTATCGTGAGTTCACGATGAGTTCACGTGAGTATGAATGTCTTTTTTTTTCGAAATACCAGAATACTTATGGAAGCACAATGATATTCGATCCCTCTGTGAATCACACCGCTGCGGGTGTTTTATATTGCCCGTTAGCTTAAAGATCTCCTTTCGCGACTCTTAAAAGTAACGATCGAAATGTCATTGTTTGCCATACTCGCGCAGATGGTGTCGGTGGCTTTTATTTTAAAATTTCGATGCATTTTTTAATAGAGAGAGAGAGAGAGAGAGAGAGAGAAAGAGGGAGAAGTAAAAAGAATAACGCAACCGAGGTGTCGAGGGTCCGTTGGTAAAGGTGCTGAATGAGTTGCAACGGCTGGGATGGTCCAAACGTATGCTCGGCGGTGCTGGCTTGCCTGGCCTGCCCGCCCTGGTGACGTATTTGTTATTTATTTATTTTACTTTTCACAGAAGCAGGACACAGTTTTAAATATTCCCGGTCAACATAACTTTTCAACGCGTTTTGTGTAGCAAGTATTCCAAATACGTGTGCGGGGTTCTTTTTTTGTTTTTTTTTTGTTTTTGCAGCATATACGGGTATCGCCGGGACACCTCGCCCGGTTCAGAGGATTCCGGCTGCGTATCTCCCTTGAGTGTGCAAAGGATGTGGGAAATATTTCTTTTGTGTCTTGTGTGGCTATACGTATTACCTGTCGTCGGTTGGTTCAAGGAGCGCGCGTTTGACTAGCAGGGACACATTTTGCCCGGATCCCTGAGGTAGGTTATTTATTTGGCTCCATTTGGGGGAGAAAATGAGACGAAAATTGCCACCAAAAATTATGGAGAGTAGCCATTCCGCCGCTGCTAAATGTTCCATCGGCTTCGGTAAAGCGACGGCCGAAAACGGGGCAACAGGGCAGGCGGAGAGAATTGGAATTTCAAGATAATCGATTTTCAAAACCTTTTCGCTAGTGAAGATTGCACACTATGCAAAAGAGTACATTTCTTTCGCGGGAGAAACCATCGGTGCATCCGCGAGCTTTATGTCCCCGCAGTGAATGAAGCAGCATTACGCATTGCGAGGCTTTGGTGAACCAAATTCTTGCTCCCTTTGCGAAGTAAATGCCCAGCACGGGAGTTAAGAAATGACTTAACAAAGGGAGGAAAAATATAAGACATTATATTATCATCCGTATCAGTGGCTACCTTATTTTTTAGGAAAAGTGCATAAGACAACGTTTATTTTTTGGTGCGTGGCTCGTGATGCGTTTCGTTTTGCTCTACTCACGTTCCGCTCGCTGGTGCACACTTCTCGCTTTTCTGTACCGGGCAATCTGCGTGAGCGTTTTGCGTAAATGTTGGCGAGTTGTTCTCGAGAAATGAATTGCATGGTGTGCCCAGACCATGAACAGCCAAGAGGGTGGCGACGGTAGTCCGCAGGAAAGCAAAAACGAAATTATGCTCCCGTTTTATCAAAATTTGTATCTACAAGCAATTTATTATCAGTGCTGTAAAAACGGTCACTGTGCAAAACTGCAGTGCGATCCCATAATGCAGAAAAACCTGCCCAGACAGTTTTCAACGGCCAGTGCGAATGCTGTGGCTGGGAAAACAATAAGTTCTTCGCGACAGCTTCGGGTTCCCTGTTCTTGGTGGGACCTGTTGTTTATGTACGCTACTCTTCAAGATACAGAAGATCATGGAAACTGGGAACCTGGTGTCTTTGTTGGTGCTGGTCTCCTCATCACCAACCGATCGACGAATGTTAACCCGCGCAATGGTCGAGACGGAGGGGTAGTATTTGATGGGCGAGCGTGGATTGCTTAGCAGAGCTGACCGCTGCGTTTCGTTTTCCTGTGTCCAGCGTAAATATGGTGCTGGCCCAGAAAGCCGCAAAGCCTATGGGTTCTTGACTCACGATCGTAACGCACCAGCGCGTTCGATCGATAGGCAAAAACAGAATTCCCAAGCTTTATGGGAAAAGTTGCGCGAGCGGATGGCGTATGGAGCAGCAGGCGCTGGTAAACGCAAACCAGATTATTGATAGAGATCGGCGAATCGTAATAGGGATCGTTTTTCTGTCCCGGCGCGCAGGCTGCGTTCCCACTGCCGCTACAGCCCGTGCGCTTCATGTTCGATGATAGTTTTATAGGCATGAAAATGAAATGAAATAAACTAAATACTCACATACTACACACATCGCACCACCGGTCGGGCAGTCCCCAGAAGGTCAAGCCGCCGAGGGCCGAGTGTGCATTTGCAGAACGGTTGCAGGGCACGATGGTGCGCCAGCGGTGCGCGATGTTTCGGTGTTTCGGACGCCCATATCAGCAGCAGTATCGATTTCCAGATTCATCAGATTTATGATCGGTACGAATCGGAAAACACACGTCGTCCACGTCGGGTGAGCCATTCGGGATGTTCCGGGTTGATGAAGGGATGGGCGGAAGGCAACCGGGAAGGGCAGCAGCATGGAACGAAGAGAAAGGATAAAATATAAATTTAATAATTTATTCCATCATACATGCTATCGTTTAGACGTTATGCATTTGCTGTTTGGCGTGGCGCGTACGTTTCCTGTTTCCTGTTGTTACTGTTTTTACGAACGCATGTTCGATTGCAATTGGCGCCAAACTAAACAGCTTCGTGGCAGCATTGAGTCTATCGTTTACTTTAACCGATCATGTGCATAGGGCGTTGATAACTATAAGCTTTAACAGCATGTTACTGCACGAACATAACAATTTAAGTATGATACCAACTTTTGTTTTTAATCTATTGTAAAGTATAGCATGAAAAGAGCGATCTTAATGAACCAAACCAAAATACACTTCCTTGAGATATTTCTGTAATGCAATTTAGTATTAAAACTGCTATTTTCGCTTGAGTTCTTCTGGCTGTTGGGTATTAAGAATGCAATATGAGCAAGCACAGCACTATTAGAAGAGAATAATTAAAAGAAAACAAAATAATTTTTAATTAGTACATAATTTCAAGCTCCATATGGACCGAGCCCTCATGCGCAGAACATACCTTCTTACAGTACATCAACATGCCACAGATAAACAAGCACGGTAGTGGCTTAAAACATACCTAATCCGGCTAAGATTGTTTCGTCAAATTACTGTTTATGATTGTATCATGTGAAGGAGATTTTGGTAATAGATTATTATAAAAATTCTGGCATATTGGGGGTCTTTAATTTTGCCTAGCGTGAATGCTCCAAACCTCTATTAATATTCCACCTTATCGAGTTTTCTCTTTTCTATGAGTCTTTCTCTTCCAGGTGTTACTTCATTTCTAATTTTGTTTAGAAGTATGGATACTGATGACATAGTTATGGTATTTTGCACTTCAAATCGAGCATTTGATTAAACATTGTTATTAAGTTTAAATGTATTATCTTATTAAATAAAAACTTCAGATATGAGATAGTGAATTGAGTTATTTGAATTATCGACCTGTTCTAAACCACAAGATCACAACGACAGATTTTGCAGCTTTTGTGAATTGAAGAAAATATCCATTCCCAAGAATTTCTTGCACAAATTCAACTCCCAAACGTCTTTTTACACGATTCCGTGCTGGTCTGCATACTTCTGGTCTGTCTAGCACGTTCAGTTTTAGGTATGGAACGATCTCCAAAATGTTTAACAACCATTTCGTGGCTTTTCAGAATGTCTCAATTTTGAAATAATTTCGTCTTCATTCCACCCAACAAAGCGCACCACCACCGAACGGCCACTTCAGATCCTGGGAAGGCTTGGTCGTGCTTGTACGATTCGATCCTTTCCGATCTTGTCCCTGCTGAACACCATGGCTGCTCTCACGACGATTAGCCCGCCAAGATTTAGTTTCCATCTAGATATCGACCAGGCTACCACGGGCTGGGCATGAGATGACAATGCAAAGGACGCTACTGCCCCTGGCGTCGCCGAAGAGCTCGATTCTTTAATTTGGCATTGTCCGTACCGACGATCTGCTGCAGCTCTTCGAAAGTGCCGGGAGCAGCTCAGCAGTTCGGGACCCGATTGTCTGTGTGTGGCTTAACCGGAACCCTGGCAGGACAGTTTTGCTTTATTTAGACCTCTCCGAGCAGGTTTCTATTGAACCGAATGATGATCGCGGGTGGGACAAACTGTCGCGCCATAGTCTGTGCTCGCCAAGCCGGGGCGATCGGATAATTCGTGCACATTGAACAATCGTTCGATAATTCGCCGATGCTATGCTGCCACTGCAAGAAGCTGTGCCGGCTTCCGATAATCTTGGGCCAATTTATTTGTGACCTTACTTGAAAACAAATAAGGGGCACGTTTGATTACAAGCCCAGCGCACAAGTCGTGAGAGGTCGTTGGTTGTGGCGGCGTTTTGCTAAGCGACTTATGTCGAATTCGGGTAACTGACTGAGGAAGGTGGAGATTCAGAAAATGAGAAATCAGACAGTGGAACCATGATGAAGCGTACGGTGAGGTAGTACATTTTTAAAGTGATTTTTATGGCGGTAGTGTAAGTGTCATAATCTTTTGCTGCTTTTTAATCAGTTAATTGCTCATTGTCTAAATTTTTTTATTGTTGTTTGGTATAACTCAGTTTTTGAATATATTTTGGGCCCAGGTTTTAAGCGGAATACATACACTGGATGCCGTAATTAGTAAACTAAACCGATCGATCCAGTCAAATTTAATACAGAAAAAACGTATGCTATGTTATTAGTAACATATGCTATGTGTTTCTTCATAATATTTTGTTACTGCAGGTTTGCACGACTCTATTCTATCATTATTCTCCAATCGTAATTTGCTCTAGTGAATCATTCGATAGCATAATGTTTCAAGCAACATAATACATGAATGAAAATTCTTTCAGTCCCATACAAGGGTCTGCCTTTTTGCTCGGTTCCGTCACACTATGTATCAAACTTTGTCTGCTGATGAGATATGTTCCTTCGTTCCAAATCGTGGAGAAGCAAACCATCTCTACAGTATTCCCGTCTTGTCAATATATCATATACGGTTATAGAGAGTGCGAGGAACCGTGCAGGCGTGGCGGTGTCACACTGGTGAGTTGGTTGGAGCCTGTATGCAGTGTTAGTTCGCTGGCTCCAATCGTGTCTTTCCCAGTGGAGATTCAGCGTAAAGCATGTCGATTTGGCGTCTCAGATAGGGACAAGTATTCAGTTCGATTTCGGCAATTTGTTTCAATCATAATTCTTTAACGAATGAAAAGAAGAAAAAAACACACACACACAACAGAGGTACAAACCACTGAGAAACCAACGATGATCGGACAGATTCTCTATCACTGTCCAGGGGACTCCATCGGTGAGGCGGGAGATTGTCGAGACTTACGCTGTAAGCCAGTTTCACAACAACACCATGCCGTGCTGTGTGCTTTATCTTTACCAATTCTTCTACGTCCCTCCGAAAGCCAATCCTTGTTTCGCTCACCCTGAAGCACCTCCTCTCCGCAAGCGCATTTGTGAATGAATGAAAATGTTTCCTTTCATTCGTTAGTACCAGAGCGTACGCACTGATAAAAAAAGAAGCAGATCAAGCGAGTCAACACAGGTACAGGGGATGATTGAAGATCAGAGGTTGCAGGATGCTGCTCAGACAGGGTGGCGAACGAAGACACTGCGTCAGGGTAGGAGATGTAGAGCCGCAGGACAAGATAAGCCGGAGGACGCGGAGCGCTAAACATGAGGGCTTGCGTTACGGTTGCGAGATCCGGATGGCGTCGAATGCGAGGAACGCGACTTTCTTCTGCAATAAATTTCAAATTTTGGGTTGGTAGAAAACGGCAGGTGGCGACTAGTAGGTGGCTTGACCCCATGCCACACCACCCGAGGAGGGAATGACATTTTTAACTATATCTCTGCGTCGCGTCCAATACAATGTTCGTTCCTCTGTTGCGTACAGTCGAAAGCTTGAGTTGTGGAGCAAAAACAACGAAAAGCATTCGGAACAAGCGAACGATTGAACGAAGGAGATACGTCCAGGGCGAACAGCATCTACCACGGAGCTGGTGGATCTACGGCTGTGCAGACAGTCATGGTCGTCGTCGTCGTCGTAGAAGACATGCCTTAAAGCGAAAAAAGGTCGAAAAAGGGAGCGTAGGAGGAGGGGGGATGAAACATTTCGCGCCAGACGGAAAGATATATTCCACAACTCTTTTATGATTTCCTAAAACAAAGTCATTTTCTGTATGACCCCCGGACACCCGTTGTTCCATTGCTTCCGATCCTCGAACCACGACACCTGCACCAATCCACGTGCCACCGTGACGAAGAAATAAATGTTTGAAAGTGAATTAAAAAAATAACGCACACACAGAATTGGAGAACTGAGGCACGCATCCGATCGCGCTTAGCGATAGATATTCTACAACAACTGCTTATTCCGGCTGTCACATTTCTCAACGAGCGCACGGGAGGGAGTGAAAAATCAGTCCCGGTGAGCCGCGGGAGATTAATTCACAAACATGTTTTAGGTATTTTTAAACGACTGAAATCGAAGCGACCGAACGGTGGATACTTTTAATACGATTAATTAGATTGGATTAAAAATTAGGATAATTTATTCGGATTATCCAGCATGTCCGAGTACGGGATGACGGCGAAGGGTCAGTTAGGTATGATTTGAATTGGACGTATTGTTGACCGACCATTTACGGCGAGAGAGACAGATACGGAAGCTGAATCGGATTGGTTACAGCCGAGGCTCACAGTAGGAAGATAAAAATAAAACCATCTATTTCGGTGTTCAGTTGAGGTGCCTTTGTGTATTTTTCGAGGAAATGCATGAGTTTCAGGAATAAAGGATTATATTTAAATTCAAAACTAACAGCAAGAGAATTTCAAATCTCAATCGAATAATAATCGTAATGAAGACTGTATCATTAAATGATCATACTATCATCAAACTTATTTAATAGTTCTTGTGAAAGTTTCTGAAAATGGACTATGATTTAAAAAAGCATATTATTCTAATTATATTCATACAACATGGTTTGTTGAAGAATAAGCTTCACATATTTGAGGGACAGTTTTTTCTTCAGCTGTTGCTGCCAACAATCACTAGTAATTTATCTTACGTTCAACTCTGTTTGTTGTAACCACTAATACCCATAATTTAGTCCTATTAGCTTAAATTGAGTTTCCTAACGCTCCCATTGTAGGCTTGTTAGAAATGGCGAGAAGGTGTAAAGAAGAGGAAAAAATACTTACGCCCTTTTGTCGTAGAATTTACACATTGTTAGCATTGTCATCGGCCCAGTCATCAGGACAGTAAATGGTGCATTCATCCGGGACAGGATCAACAGTGTGTGTTTTGTGGCCGATTTTTTTTCAGCCATCGGTAGCGAAACAGCAACAGCAGCAGCACCAGTAACAGTGTACCACCATTAGAAGACATCGAGGTGGTAAGGATTATTGTTGGCCATTCAGAGAGTATCGGTGAAGGTGAATCGACGAAAAAGGCACCCCGGTTTAGATGGGGACATTTGTCGAAAAACGATGTACCCGGGGGAAATTGTTGGTTGATCGTTCGCATTAGATAGAATGTAAAATTATAGGTTCGGTCAAATCGGGACGATTTTGTGTTGCGGAAGTACATCACATCACCAGATCGTACGATAGTATTTCACAATAGCACGTAGCGTGATAACGCACAAATGATGATAGAAAGGGAATAACACAGGGAGGAAAAACACAGACATTCGAAGGTGACGACAGAGTATCAATTTGAACGGGGGGTTTTGTACGTTTGTAGTTTGCGATGGATATGTCTCGTATAATCATCAAACGCCGGTCAGGTTAATAGCCCAAGTGTCCAAAGATGCACCGAGCATATACAGTGAGTGATCCATTTAAGTCGGTTCAGGACGATTACAGCACACCAGTGACGATGGCAAAGATATTGAAAACAAGGCAATTTATGTTACCGAAAATGAGAGCGCCATCACCACCAGCGGTGTTTGCGTCGCCGTGTCGAAAAGTTTGATGTTGCGGATGTAATATTGTATTGGGGTTGATGGTTTTTTGTTGTTGTTGTGTGTTTGTGAATGTCGTCCACCAATTAGATGGTGATGATGTGTGCACCAGGCCGAACGGACGAAGATGGTTGTGGGAAGAATACATGTTCCACGGAAACCATCGGGAATTTGTCGATGAATTTGTTTTACATGAAACGAGAAGAAAATTATGTAGAAAGAAGAACATGAGCGTTGTTTCATTAAATGCGGAGATAACATATGCTCCAGTTAGAATGAACTAATACGGACATTTCGTTGAGTTTTGAGTGGATCTAAAATACTGCTTTGTTGTTAAGTAATACAGATGGTACACTACAGTGACAGTGTTGTTAGTTATACAGATGTTTATGTTGTGCTATTATTTTATCTTTTTGAACAATTTTCTAAAATAAATATATTAAAATTCGTTAGCTTACAATGAAGACATACAGTTTTTATGTTATTTATCCAGCTCAATAAACGATTTAATTACTGTAGCTACTTGAGTAAATAAGTGTTACAGTCTGAAAAAAATAATCCGCAAATGAGATTTTAATGAGGATATCATATATTGTTTTACACCCTGTCAAAAAGCTTTCAAGCATAAAACACGCGGAATTGTTCTGGATACCCGTAATTTAGTTTCGCCTTCGCCTGCCAATGTGCACCTATCATTTACAAACCGTCACACGAAAGGTAAAACATGGGACGAGAAAAAAAGAAACAGCGAAAGTGCATAACCTAAGAAATATCGTTAACGACTCTGTTCGGCGCTAATTCGTTTTAAATTAATTATATCCAGCTAAGCTGGTTCGGGTGAGCCGACCGTGTGCTGAATGGGGTGTCAGCCGGCCTGCTGTTCGTAGCATGACCGACTTTATCCTGCTGTTTCTATCTTCGTCATTTATTTATTTGTTTTGGGAGATGGTCCGGGGACCATCAACCACTTATGAGATATGGATAATTTGTAGCTATCTAAATGGGTGCCTTTTCACGATGGACGACGACTAGGGCGATCGTATGAATAAGAGGTAAAAACATGTTAACATATGATAGGTGGAAGGTGAGACTGTTGCTACTGTACGATAAAAGCTCAATTGAGAAGCTCTGGGAGATACTGTTTGAAACGTTAAAGACATTCAGTAGACTTACGTTAGCACTTCTGGCTCATCCAAAATTTTTTTAACGATGTTCGTTTCAAAAGACACAACATAGCTAAATAAAATTAACACATAAAACACATCAAAACTCAACGAAACGGTAGACAAATTCACAACAGTAACCATGGCCGCATAAGCACAATTCGTCGATCATACGTTTGGTCCCATTTTCGTCCGTCAGCGAAGAAAGCTGCTGACAAGGTACAATTTGTACCCGTTTTCCTTACCGTGCTGATGTCCTGCAACGAAAAAAGAAAAGAAAGAGCGTTAGTAACGAATGCAAAAAGAACACTATGTTTCGACCGAACCAGAAGCGATCCGTATAGAAATGTTCCCCAAACAATGCCAACTAATATCACCTCTCACGCGCCAATGTGTGTTTTCTTCGACTACGTTCACCGCCTGACTGTCGTCAATAAACTGTAAGACAAATCACCTGATTACGTGTTTATGGAACTGTTAAAATGGTCACGAGCAGTTCGATGACGGGTTTTGCCACCTTACTGCCGGTCCCATGGCAGACCGCACGTTATTTGTGATTTTTGTCCCCTCACCATTTCCCGGCTGCATTATCCGGTCAGCTTATCTGCATCGTTCGATCGCGCGAGATTGAAATATGGGAAAATTAATTTAAATTCATATTTTTACGATTCACTCGCGTTGTTCGACTCGTCGTCGCCGTCACCGTAGTCGTCGGCGGCGTTGCTGTGCGCATAATATCACATGGGCCCCGGGGGTACAAACAAACTCTTCTGGCTGACGTGAATATGTAATTTCCGAGGTTCCGGCTTGGACTCACACTTCGCGTGCCTTGTTTGGTTTTGGTTGGTAAAAACCATAACGGACATAACAAATAAGTTGAGTAAGGGTACAGCAACGAGAAGCGGATAGTAAAAGAGATTGAAAAAAAAGAAATGTTCCGTATGACACAACTAGGATACATAGTTTTCCAAGCCTTGTGTGGAGAGAGCGTTAGTAGGTATGGTTATAAACCCTCCAAAAGGCCAAACAAAAGCAACCTCTCTGGGTATTGTACACGCTCACTATCACATGGTCAGAGCCAATAAACTACAACTCTATACACAGCAGAGTGGTGAAATTTATGCATTGTAAATTATTATATCGAACCATGTTTAACTGGCTAATAAAGCATTTAATTTGACTAGAAATAACTTCATCGCTCGACCAGTCTGAGACGGGTGATCCCCAAGCAATCGCAGCGATCGCACCGTGCTGGTTTTTAGATTCGTCAGTAGTAGGGTGGCCAATCACGGCGGCGATGGGCAACCCAAACCAGCACGGAACGAGCATGGTGATGCATGCGTGCGCAGGAATCCGTGTTTATATGTCCCTGGGTAAAAGCGGGCTAGGCTATGGTGTTTAGTGGAAGGCTTTATAATTGGAGCGAAGCGGTCATCTCTTTTTTCCGGCTAGGGAGAATGTATACAATTTTTTCGTCTGTTCCGCGTCGTGAATTCTATCCACGGTCTATCCCCGAGCCTATCGTTCGTACTCTCCACTGCCACCTGCCACTAGCCTTCTCTAGGCGCGATGCTTTCGTTCTTTATATGGCCCGCAATTTATGTATAGCAGTGTTTTTCGGGCCCCACAACAACCATGTTTATGTTTTATTTACATGAGCAACCGCAATAAAAAATTCAAATTTCATCCAACGACTTTTTCATATTTATGAAACGACAACAACAAAACCCCGCGATTGAAATAGTTTCTACCTTTTACGGGCAGGTGTTGGACGCGGATGACAGAGAGGAACTGAAGAAATGGCCACACGGCAAGCTGTCAAGCAGTTTGCCAACGTACGGGAAATAGGTGTCGAGTCACATGTTTTCGGATCTACCAGCAGCTCCACCACCACCATCACCATCTCCAAACAAGCAACGATTCGCTACGAAGCGCTAGCGACACAAGTTGCGATGGGAAGTAAGACGCCGTAGAAAATTCCTATTGTGGTGGCCTTCAACGATTAGTCCAATCCAACACACAAAAATGCAACATCGATTAACTCCAGCTGAGCGTCGAGATTATGCTATGGGCAACGCTGTGAGGCTGTGTGTGGGTCAATCATTTTATTCTGGGCATCCCCACTCCTACCTAGCAGCCGTCTGCCTCTTGTCTCACTGGCAGGAACGGGTTCCCAAATTGTGCATGATTTATGGTCGACTGGCGAATGGGTCCATGAGCTAAGGGAACGCTTTGCCTTTGGTCAATAAAAGTAGGTAGGAATGTACAAGAAAGAAGTGTCAATTCATAAATATTTGATTAATGTCAAATCTCTAATAGAGTAAAGCTAACCACGGACCGGGTCTTCGATTCAGTTTTGATTAATATTCTGATTATTCTAATTTATTCTACTATTTTACGGCACGACCACGGTATGCCATATGGTTGATTAGAATATTCTTCGCCATTTCTACAGATCCACTTTAACCATCATGGGATTGAAACGAGCACCATTTGATAACATACTTATGTGACAAAACCTTACAAAATAGACAAATCTAACGATAATCTAGTACATGCATCATAAAGCATTCTAGCCCCCAGTAACATTATGTATAAGTTATGTTTAATTTCACGAATTAAATTTTTGGATTGAATAGAAAATACATGTGGAAAGGAAATTTTTCAACAGCTTTCTATTATTTAAATTATAAGAAAACATATAACTAAAATACTAATTATAGAAATATCCTAAATACAAGATTCTTTTCTTTAAAACAAAATATGGGTTGTTCGAAACATAAATCATAAACAAAATCTATTAAGAATACTAAAATTGTAACCGTATATAACACGCATGAATCGATAGCATACATGTTTTTTTTATAAAACCAACTTCACACCAGCCACTTCACACGTATTTTGGAGCATTTCGCATAGCTTAGACACGCTCGAGCTGGTTTCATTGTTCGTTGCATCCTAACGTTTTCGTTTGGACCCATGCCGTTGATGTATTAAACATGCACCACACGAAAGATCAAACAGAAACATTTTGTCTTAATTATCCACATTTTGTATGAATTAATTGTTTCGTTGTAGATTTGTGTGTTGCTCGGCACGAATCTCAAATTGCTACATGTCAAATATTATTCATGCAGTCTCAAACGACAATAGGCTTTTTTTCGAGCCTTCTGTTCGTCGCTTGGCTTATTGTGATGATTTGGCGGTACAAAGTTAAAAAAAGCGAAGGTAGTTTGAAACAGCAAAAAATGTAAAACAAATAAACCAATCGCTATGCTTGAGCTAAAAACGCGGGTGGCAAGCACACCGGCGGTAATACATATTTCATGGTTCTTCATTACGAAGGCATTTATAAAAACATTTTTAACACATTTTTATTAAAATTCTTGCACTTTATATTTTTTCTTCTCGCTAATTAAAAATTCTAATACCAATTTCATTGTTACTGTTCAAGGGGGCCCTGCATCTGAATTGGAAAAAAGGTATGAGATGAAACTTTTCCTACCCGACGTTAGTCAGCTACAGTGAAACTTGATTAAGGGTGTCTATTTCAACGCTTATCATAGCGATCATCTTCGTTATCTCTTCAATCGTCTTATTGTCGACACCGGTGGGATTTTTGGCATTAATTTTGCTCAACTCCTTCAAACAAAACACCGATATAGATACTCGGAACGAAAAAAATTGTTGTAGGTTTCGTTGTTTTGCAGGCGTTACGAAAACATAAAGGAACTAAGTAATAGTCGTTTCCTTTCCCAGGCTACAACAATTTTGCAGTGCATAGCTTTGGGTCGTCGCTTGATTAAACGCAGTCCGAACCTAGATTCCCTTGAACGTAGAGCAACAGAAGTCACGAAACCCGGTGGTAAGGAAGCAAGATTACATCATTTTGCTGGTAATCAAAATAATGATTACATATTGATGAATGACGATAATTTAGGTGCCCTCATATAATAAACATTTAAGTAACGTATCCCGTATTTATTTTCTTGCGCCGGAGCAACAACATCAAAACAACGAATGCACTTTTGCACACGGCCTGGATGGTTGATTGTGATATGTTGTTGTCGCTTGTGCAGGACAGAGTTGTCGAGCAAACATACCCTTGTACGGTACCCACCGTACAAGCGGCAGAGGTGCAATTCGTTTTGATGTTTAATCAATTTTGAGTTAAACAAACTTGCTGCACAGCTCCAAACTACCATTTTCTTAGCTATTTCTTCATTGAAAGTTGGCAGCAATGGTCGACGTGCTATAAGGCGATTTGCGCCGTGTGAGCTTTCCGTACATCGGACGCGCAACATGCGAGGTAAGTGCATGATTGGGAAGAAAATAAAAATTAGTCAAAAATTGTTATAGGTAGTCGGGAGTGGAGATATTACGAGTCATTTTCGAATCTGCTTTGTTATTAACTTCCAATGCCGAAATTGATTACAACCTGCAAGGCAATCCAGCCTGTGCGTTGGTTTGGGAGTGCATATTGCAAAATTGCACATGCGTCCGCGAAAGCGTATCTGATAACATTTTTAGAACTTAATCAACGAAAGAGAAGAGCTATTAAGCAGCATTTGAAGGTGAGCTAAATATACAAATTCCATAAAATTGCATGTTTTTGGGACAATGAAAAAACCTTCCCAAAATAGTTATACAAATAACCAAATTTATCACAACATAACTAAAACTAAACTTCTGATAGAGAATTATCACCAATTTAATTGCACAACATATGGCGTGGTGTAACACGCAGAGGTGTAACATAATTGGATCTATACTCGCTACTTTCACGTTATGGACATACTGTTCACACATGACACATTCTGCATACATATAGTCACATTGCTCACAAAACAGAACGCTCATTATGAATTACACATGGGAAGTTACAAAATATGCACTATATGAAGACTGCCTTTAGAATTATTTTATAGTATATTAAAAAAAAATAACAAAGAAGGAACACAAAACGATCGATGATTAAACGCCCGATCCCTATCAAACGATAAATAGTTCAGCAACACGTACGTTTGGTTGTTTCATTAATAACCGAAGGTTCGGCAAGCCCGCAAAACCTGAAGATGCATTTTTAAAAGTTATTTTAATTACAACACCCAAACAGGTGAATCGAGTGACAGTTTTTGACTCATGCTATGTTTGAGTGTAAGGCTTGGGTATACTTTCCATTTGTTTTAGTGCATTCTTGTAACTTGTGAACGTTTCAGAATGGTAAAGAAAGGGGTCGCATCTTATGCTTGACCCGTTTTCCACAAAAGCGATGGTGTGTGTTTTAATGTCCACCCATAGCAACATACGTTAGCCGCAACAGGAGCGCTTTTTGCAGTTGTGTTTGCTTGTGTGAATGCTTTCAAGTTATGCAGAATTATTATACAATATGATTAGGAAAGCCGATAATGTCTAAAACATGCTGTTTTACACCCATTATCGTTACGTTACATAATTATCGTAGAAGCTACGTACCCACGCCGATACATGGTCACCGTTTGTCGTGACATGAGTTTGTTGTATTGAATCGAAATGGAAAACACGAAAAAAGAACCCGTAACCCACAACGACCGTTCAATACATCCTCAAGTTCCGAGAACATAGAAAGGTTTTTATTTTATTAATCTATATAATCTATATACCTTCTAAGCGTTTGCGTGGAACGAAATAAAATAACGAAACGCCAAAGAGGCAGCTGACATAAAAACAAACCACAAGACACCGGGAAAGGTCTTTTCTTTTAGACTGTTGCATACTCGTGACAGAACGCTGTTGACAAAGTAAACTTTAAACCCTCTAACTATCGGTGTGTTAAACGTTCAGATAACCTGACGTAGCAGCAGGTGGAACCATCCTGGCAATCGCATCCTGGTAGGGATTTCTATTTAGCAGTCTGTTTCCGAGCAAGTACATCGAAGCTTCAGATTTTCCACGTCCGTCAGAGCAATTGCAGACACTTTGCAATGAATTTAATGCATTTGCTACATCTTGTCACCTATGAGTGTCGGAGACACATCCTCTGGCGGCAATTCCCTCGTGTCGTCCGTAGCTGACAGTCACTTGCACAGTACCCCAAACCCCATAGTGCTGGGGCGGGCTTCGTCAGCGAGTTGCACGTCAGTTGCTTCAGAGAACTTTGCCGAAGCAAGACTTGTACACCTCGAGAAGCAAAACTCGTCCAGTGGAATCTTCTCGGTACATGACAGTTCGGTAATTTACGATTTTCTCCCATCGAATTCATCTTGGAGAAGCAGTTTTTGCAATATATCTTCCTTCCCTACACGCTGAAGCCCTGCTGTGGTTGTTGCTACAGTTGCAAATTAGAAGAAACAGATCTGGCTCGACGGAGTGTGTGCGTTTGAGGTGTGGAGTGTGTGTGTGTGTGTGTGTGTCGAGTGCACCGCATGCCTTTCGAGCTGATAGGGTATGTGTTCTGTCGTTCCCAGCAGTATGACGTTGCTTTCACTTAAAGGAGACTGGGTGGGATCAAGATCAGGAACAAAGTGTGTCCTTTTCCGATATCATCTTACGGCTGGAGAGGGAACAAGAGAGGGGGCTGCATCTTCGTGCGATGCAAACGATGTAATATTATAGCGAAACTGGTTCTACATCGCAAATGCAGAAGGGGCTTAATAGCTGCTCGGTACTTTGTTGATAATACTGCCTTCCGGTTCATGGATTCCAATTGTGGAAACGATAGCATGAACAGTGGTATAATTCCACATGGGTGGTATTAGATATTTAACGAATCTGCATACAAAGAAAAACATTTTGCGTTCAAAAACTTTTGCAATAAAACAAATAATATTTTGGTCACTATTTACACAACCGCCTTACATTAATAATGTTTGTCCAACAGTAGTGAGTTCATGACCATAGTGCTAGAATTTGTGCCCCTACCAAAAGACAAGTGGCCAAAAGATTGCAGTCAACCATTTACACTTCCGACCATTAGGCTTTCCGCTAAATTGGGAAAGGCGTCAATACAGGACTGCTGTAAGATTGGATACCATTCCAACAGATGACGATATCGATAGCATCTCTGGATGTGCAATGCATCTTCTTCGAGATGCATGATGGGCCTGTCGAAAGATGCGGCGCTGCAATGCTAATTCTACAAACGCTAAGACAGCGGTATGGCTGTTAGACAAACCTTATGTATAAACAAAACGCAAGAAATAGGAGGCGTTCGGCAAAGAAAGTTCAGCATGCTGAGTATGCGACATGTGGGGAGCTACATGAAAGACGATATTTCCATATCCATTAAGCATGATCTGCCGCAATCGCATGGCTTACAGCTATCGTTACTCTATGGGTAATTTCTATACAATCTCTTCATTTGCCACTGTCATTTAAGCAGCACGTTGTGCGCGAAATCATGGACCGACGACGGTTGCGGAGTGTCTGCGGTCGAGTGCCGGAAGAGATGAATTGCTTACCGGATGATAGAATTATATCTTGCTCTAAAGACCAGTATCATACAGCTAATGTTGCAAGGATTTGCAGGTCCTTAAGAAGCCAACAAATGATTTCACACAACCAGAATGACTGTAAAGGCAATAGGAGAAGGAAGAACGCTCCCTGTTATCCATGTTAAACTGGTAGGGAAGTACACATTTCTTGAAGACTGAAACTCATTTTGTATTGTCTAGTACGATTACGAATGATTTATTAGAGGATGATACTATAAATTGTTACTCATTTACGGTGCACAATACGACACTTGATCATGCAAATTAAACTTCTGGGGAAAATGTATCCGTCTCTTTAGCAGAGTTATATTGTAATGATACACTACGTAAATCATTGTAATTACGTTTGAATAGAAATCAGACCTCAACCATTATGAATTTAACAAAACAATGAAAGCTGTATAAGCCGAATAGAGTTTTATCAATTATAAGAAACAGTTGAAACTGGCATAATAATTTAAATGTACACAAGAAAGTAAAGGTATCGTTTGTGTCCATTTCGAGCATTCAAAGTAGCATATCCTGCGCCGTACCAACCAATGCTTCACCTTTCTTGCCCGGGCGGATACAATCTGATCGCAATCGGTATCATCTCTCCTACGCAAAGATGCATTCGTTTAATTTATAGATTTTGTATTCCACATGGCATAAATCAAAACGACATAATTAATTGATAAAAATTACTTAATTTTAGATTTATGTCTCTTTTTATTCAGACAAACAACGGAAACCACGCAGTGGAGTAAAGCAAAAGACTTGAATCTTAAAAGAGCTTTCGCCCGCAAAGATCGAGACCAAAGAAAAGCAAAAATGAAGGAAGACGATCACGGTACGGTGGTGCTTTCGACCTGGCTGAATGCTCTTTCACTCGAGCACCGAGATTTCTCATGTAGCCGTTTCGTTAATGCATTGCGAGCGGCGACCATTTCCTATATATGTATCATATTTGTGAGCTCAGGTGAACCACAGGAAGTAAAATACCGCACGCACAGTCGGCATTGTACGTTCTTGCGGATCCGTTGCGATCTGGATACACCACCGGCTCCGATACCGGACCGCAGTATCTACCCCACCGTTGCAGGCATAGTTTCGTTTGTCTTTTATTGGGCTTTTCACTTTGTGCCCCGAACCGGCAAGCGTTGCTTCGAGGAGAAACATAGTCCTTATATTTAAATTAGATTAAAAAAGGGTGTAATGATTCATCATAAATCACGGAACTAACGCAAAGTATGCCACCCAGCCGAAGCTATTAATCAGATGTGAAATGTTGATAAAAATGATTCACTATAAGATTCTACCGATGTCCCATTATTGAAATGTTACAGGCGTCTTATCTTTGGCGGCCGCTGGTGAATGCGTAAACTCGAACCCGCGGTGCGTCGGTAGTAAGATAAATGGAGATGCGCTGACTACACTAAAAAAATATCAGGAGAAATATAGACTAATCGAAACCCCAATGTATCTTCGTATAAGGTAGAGAAATGAGGATAGAGAGCTTTGACCTGTAGCTGATTTATTGCAATTAGTATTCATTTTCGAACCGAATCGATACAACAATTTAGTACATAGAATAAAAATGCACAAATCGGCACCAACAGTTCATGTGTCGAAATAGGTGATGTGCTTTAGCAACATCACCATACGCTCGTATGGTTATCGTATTCGAATTCCTATTCGATTGTGAACCTCAAGAAAAGTGTCGAATAACCCGGAGCTAGGCTGGCCTGTGCTTAGTAATCGAAGATATAAAAAGATGTAAAAACAAACGGCATGAACGGTGATGGTGGCCATTATGGGAGCATAAATACGGAAAAGAAAAAATCAATGCATACCGTCCCTTGTTTGACTCTTAAAACACGCTGTGAGAAGAAAGTTCGATAACAAGCAAATGCACTCAAGATGCTAAGCGCAAGGAATGCTGTTATTGGCGGTGCGATTTTTTTTCTTCGAACCAACCATTCCTTCCTTGCTTCTTCTTCAAAATGCCTCTGCATGCCTGGACCTGATTCTGGACAATCCTTTCACACCGTCGCGACCAGACGGGCAACACGACGCAACTAACACCACATGACCGCCGTTGTGGGAGCTGCAGCAGGATATATGGTAATGGTCATAAAGCTAAACGCTTACAGTTCATAAAACTGTTGTTACCGCGTGTCGTTTGCTACGGCTTAAAGATATAGGAAAGAGAAGATGGTTTTTTTTCCTAAAATTTGTTTTGTTTTTTTTAGTACTAAAAATAATACGATGGCAGTTTGCATTCGCCAACAATGGTATTTACACAATACCCTTATGTTAGAATATGAGTGATCGTATTCCTCCAAAACAGCTGAAGTAATTCTTCAGTTTAATATAAGTATTGGAACACTATGAGCAAAGACAATGGTTTAGTTATTAATTATAGATTAATTATATTATAGGCAATTAAATGATTATTTTCTGTGAAAGGAACGAATTTCTGTTCCATTTGTTCCTCATTATCTTCGAATTTGGATAATTACATAAATGTTATACACGTACAATATTCTTTATATAAAAATATGATAGACTTAATCGTTGACTACTAAGCGTTAGCTATAAATTGTGAGAAATAGGAAATTGGTTGGGAAGTTTATCAAACAAGTATGAAGAACAGAATAATCATTCATTAGTCCGTATGTTTGTATCACGGTGGATCATCAATACTGTTACTAATTAGGTGCAGGCATCGTAGCCCATCTTGGTCTGTCTCTATTACTAATAGAGTTTGACTATCAGCGACTTATTAATTGAACATAGCAGGATAGTCATTTCTTCAAATGATTTGAAAGATACAATCCATACTGGACTAGAACTTAGAACGCTCAGGTTAGTAAGTCGTGTAAGTTGACGACTGTAACATTGGATCTGTCCACGAGCATCGATACACCGGCGAATAATTAGCTATCAGGACTTGCGAACGGTGATAATCGTCGACACAAAATTTTACTTAATTATAATTTTTGAAGCATTGCATTTTAGATGCACGCTTTCATTCGACAATCCCGGAAAAAAGTCCTTTGACATGATGATATTTTTCTGGTACATTCATTTGACTTTTTGATTTTTCCGTACTTGAAGTGAACTTTATCTTCATCGGAAATGGGTCCTATTTTTGTGTTTTCGCGTGAATTTCTATACTCCTGTAAGTGGGCACCATTTTTCTGGTTGACTGAGTGAAAGTATCAAGTGGTTTAGTTGCTAAATATTGGTAAATGCACGATCAAGCAGTTCTGGCGTCACATGAAAAATGTCAAATGACATTAATTCTACTTTTTTTGGCAATCATGTCATCGCAAAAGCACTGACTATCATTGCACAAATGATTGTCGCTCTTGGAAAGTCATGTCAGATTAACCATAAATGAACGATTAATGATTTCGACAGCCGCTTACTGCGAAAGTCTAAAAAATGTCGACAATTAACAACATTGATCAGCACAATCAGGACGATGTCTAAGTCTGATACTTTAAATGCAGTGCAATTAAATGCAATTTACTGTATTGTTCTTTTATTTATGTTCTATTTACTACATGAATTCCGGTCTAATCAGCCATTTTAATTAGCGACCATCAAAGCCTTTACGAGAAGTATTTTGTAGAATTAACAGATCTAAAAAACCTATAAATGACCGCCAACGTTTGATCTTCATAATGTCTTATCATAAAACACAGTCCAAGTAAATTGGACAAAAAATATTACATACGTACATACGACCATACGCAATAGACTTTTTCATCAAATAAACATAGAAACAGTGTGGTTTTCATTTCGCGAACATTTGTTGACACTTGGATGAGCAAACAAATCAAAGGGAGGCAAGCCAATTGCTAGCATGAGCAGAAGGGCTACCTACAGTTTTTTCACCCCGCAATGTCACGAATTTTGCACGCCATGTTCTCGATCACTCAATTTAACCGTTCCTAGTGATTTGCGTTTACGTTACATGTTCGTACAGTGGCTACCGGCCGCGACCGTGCAGCACCGCATCCTTCGCGGGTGCTTATTATACGTCATTAAATGAGTACCGCACCACCTAGACGAGTGGCCGGCCCGCGATCGTGGATGGATCATGGATGAATTCTTTTTTCCATGCCAAAGCCACCCAAGTGCGAAAGGATACATTCCCCTGCCATTCTTTGGTCTGGGAAGATGCGCTTGTCAGTTAACCATCGCGGGGAGAGCACCGCGTATGCGCCCGTTGTTTATATTCGCCTCGCTCACCTGGCTTTATACGCGATTATTTTATCAGGTGTAGCCGCAGGATGCACCTAACTGATGCTCTCGAGACACTGCAGTAAAACAGTAATTCATGCCTTATCAATGGAACAGTGCAGTGAGCGTTGAGCACGAGCAGACGGAGATGTTGGCTGCCGAGGGAAGGATGTTAATTCTAAAAAACACAATTTTTCTACGAATTATTCAAATGAATTAACATCATTTTTGTTGCCATGTACCACATTACACTATGTAAATTGCACTCGCATACTCCACCAGACAAGCGTACAAAACTGACGGACTGATGGTTGCATGGTTGGACGCGGGCGGGTTTGGAAATTGTTTTACGCGAGAAAATGCGCGAACGATCGCAACAGCAATCGCGCAACGCAATGTAACAAAAGAAGGAGAGATGATGAAGCCAAACGACGAAAGCTAGACGCACGAAAACGACTACAGGTGGAGGCCAATGGTAACAGCGCAATACAGCGCGAAACAAACAGAAATAATAATAATATAAAGGCATATTAATGTTAGCATATCAAACAATTAAATTCGCGTACGCATTAAACGGAAACGGAAAGCAAACATGACCGCGGGGGACGATGCAAGTGCCTAACGTGCGAGTTGAAGGGCATCGAATGAGAAACTCGTCAGCAGGGAGCGGCAGACACGCCGGAATCTGAATGAAAAGGGTGCATGTGCATGATCAGTGTGCTGGTGGGGCTCCGTAGATGGGAGCCGGGTTGTGTTTTGTTCGTGGTACGACTCCAAGGAAAACTGTTGCGCGAGCTTTTCTTTTCGATGCGCTCGGAAACGCGAAAATGATGTACACTCTTGTAGCCGTCTGTCTGACTGACGATGCCCTGGTGTGGGGATACTGTTGTGTGCGATTTGGCGTTTCCGTTGGATGCACGTGGTGGGTATGCTTCACGTACAACATAAGACCTCTCGACCACGTCACGGAAGATTTGCCTAGTTGCATATGATTGCGTTTGATTTATAAAATGGTAACAAAAACCTAGTTTCTCGAGACATGAACCACGGTATCAGACGAACGAACGAAGGTGGTGTTTGCACAGGGTATCGAAAGTATAAGTCGAGACAATGGTAGGCAGACAGGATGCCAATCGGCAGCCACGAGGGTAAAAAAGCAGCAATAACATGCCATACACGTAGGTTTTTGTTATACTTGATTCGTGGTCAAAACAAACGTGCCAACATAGTTTTCCCCTACCCATTTGGGATTGCTACACAGGGACAAAATGAATTCGTGCCTCACATAGCATTGTCGAATGTGTGGAAAAGAATACACTGAATGTTGATTGGAGCAACCTCATTTCTCACACATTGCAACCCATTCGATTACATTACATGATCGCCAGGTGAAATGTTATAGCTTCTTGCATTGCAATTAATGCTTACACATTACATTGTATTTATATTCATGGCAAATAATTTGCTTTCGATTGTACTTTGGTGTCAAAAATATAACTTAAATAAAATGTTCAGTATTGATACGTGAAATGTTGTTTTCTTTTATACCAATATCCATTAAAGCATAAACATTGATTAATTTAACAATTTATCATTTTGGATTCGCCATAGCAACGAGTCCTCAAATCATAATCAAAAATGCATTTTTCCTATGTTTTGTTACCAATATTTAAATATTGATCAGTGCGTTTTTTACAATTTACCTAATTTGTATTCATGCTGGAATATTCTCTATGCATTAGAGACCCGAAGAATATCTTTAAATAAATACCATTAAAAATATATGAATGTAAATAACAAAACTAGCAATGCAAAAACATTTTCCAAGACAACAGTTGTTGTAAGTAGGTAGCACCAGGATGCTTTGTTAAAACATAGATCCTGGTCACATCCAGTCAATTTCCATTACAGTAAGTACGAGCTGCCTAGAACCAGATAAAAAACTCATTACTCAAACCGACAAACATGAATCAGTTGATATCATCGAATCATCGAATCAGTTGGCAATCATAAATAAATAAATGTACAAGAAGAAGCAATAATTATTCCCATTTAGACCATTTTACATCCAGATGCGAGTTTCAAGTTTGCATTTTAATTGCAATTGAGAAATAAACAGCAAAAGAAAGAGAAAACCACAAAAAACAGCAAAACAGCAGTTTAGAACCTGACTAACCACCCAATAAATTGACCCAACGTAATATACCAAAGTATTTGAGAAGTTCTGAAAGAGGATATTCCTTAAATTAATTTTGGAAAAATATTTTCCGAGCAGCTTTCCGTCCCGACTTTGGTCAAAGGATTGAATTTTGATGCCAAAATACAGCATCGAATTTACACTTACTTTTCAAAGTTATACTTCCATGTATGGTAAGCTTGAAGCATTGAAATTCGTATTGCATTAAATATGTTAGTGTGTTTTGAATAAACGTTCTTGAATTGACTTGTTCACATTTGACCTGACCCGATAATATAATACGTTACGGGAAACAGAATCCTACAGCATTCATCACCGTTCCTGCCGAACGTTTTTGATGATATGATAACCACAACATACGAAGAGACCAACTTCAGCAACTCGTTTCCTATCTCTAATCGACTGATGAAGAGAACTTCTTATTCATGTGGAGCATATAATAACTCTACTTTAATGCCATGGATGTCAGCTGATCGTGACAAAGCGATATGAAAATAGAATGCAGCAATCCTCAAGCAACCGAATCGTGCAGCCACTTGAGTGTCAGACGATCAGCTCAAACCGGACTAGATTTCGCAACCGAGCTCAGTACCTGCGAACCACAGCTCCGTACCTTCTCTATCTATAATCGTTAGGCACGACTCTCCGTCAACATAGGCGCTAGCAGGTGGAAATAAAATGAGTCGTACCAATAGCGAGCTTCAAGGAAGTTGGCAAATAAGTTGTACTGGAATTTTGATTCGTTCAGTTGATTTCCCCAGTGCCCACACTTAACGTGTGTTGGGATGTGTTCGTTCAAGTAGAATCAGAAAAGGTTATCTTTTAGGTAGAAGGTCAGTAAGCGGAGCAAAAGCATAATTATTTTCTTTTCTATAATAGGTGATGGTGGCGTTGTTGATACTCTCGCTTAGGGCATCGATAGTAAAGGTGCGAATATGTAAAATGTACATGTTGAAAAGTGGTTTGGGACCTTAGTTGCAAAGTGTTGAGCGATCTTAATTTGCATTTCCAGTAGATACAACGATTCAAAAATTCTTCCGAAAATTTCTGTTATTTTTATTACTTGTTTGATATTTCCCGAATAATAGTAACATCTTTTTGATAAATCTTCTTCTTCTTTTCGAGTGTTGTGCTGGACCATCCTAAATAAATATTATCATATTTTGTCTCAAAGCTTTGTTACACTTTTTAAAAAATCAAACCGTTTAAATTTATAATGTTTTCTGATAACAAATATTCTACAATAATAGCACTCCATAATGCAAAAGTTTGGGATAGTTAAGTATTAGACCCAAATTTATCAATTAAAAGGATCACTATGTCAAATTGTGTATGAGGTACAATTAGGAAAGTATTATAGAACTTGATCAAACATACTTTTAAAAAATAATGTAATTTCCCAATAATTCATAGTTTAATTATCTTCTTTTAATTTAACCCAGCAACCGTAGGTGCCAAGCCAATAAGACAAATTATATACCGAATAAAGTGCAGGACTCTCCGTGACTTACTAGTGTACTTATAGCAGAATTATTGCAAAAGCGTGGCCCACAAGATTAGAAACAATAAAGGCATGTTGCTAGGTCGCACGACTTGCCGACTGTACCACGGAACTAGCTCCACCCAAACTAATTTGAAATATTTTTTAAAAGGACAACTACTGGAGTTAGCAGGCTATTTATTTCGGTAAAATTTGGTGTTGATCATCTAGTATGGTAGTAGTTCGGCAAAGTTAAAACCTTGCATAAATAACCATATTTCTGTGGTCCCATTCTCGATGGGGGCGTGTATCTCATGTCAGGGGAACATACACGCATATCTCTAACCGTACGCACTCCGACCTTTCGCTGATGGTCAGAGCAAGGGTGTTGTTAACTCCCGGCGGGAAATAATTCTAATTTTTGCATAAAAAGCTTTCCCCACTAAACATTTTCATTATCAAATGAAGCGAACACCATTCCTGTGTTCATAAATATCCAAAACTTTTTATGCACACATTGGCACCCGTTCTTCCTCTCTCACTCTTAGCCCATGCACACATACACACAGCAGCGTCCCAACGAAGCGTATGTGTAAGATTGAAAGTACACGGGGAGCGGCATTTGGGCGGGTGGGACGGATCAGTTCACATAAACTCCCTCAAACCTCGCTTGGGGCTGACCGCTTTAATTAACGCATCCTCATCTTCCTTCGGTAGTTGGGGTGGGATGAGTTAAAACGAAATGTAGCTTGTAACGGAGCGACTGGTCCAGAAGGTAAAACTGACCACTTTTCCCACCATCGGCCATCGGGGAGTAGTTGAGCAGCGACGAGTACTCTCGTGCTCTTTTGGAAAAGGCACTTTTTCCGGCGCTCAGACTTTGGTCAACCAAAAGCGGACAGGAAATTGGCGACCTCCCCCCCGTGCCGGTGGAAACTTCCGGCACAAAAATGATGTAGCTCCGTGTTCCACGGCTTCGCCACAGAACATGACCAATCTGCATTGGGGAGCGAAAGGAATGGAGAAAGAGCTTACCGACGCCATGTAAGTGAGAGTGAGGGCCACATATGCGAAGCCACATCGTATACTACATTCTTAGTGAAATAATAGTGCTGAAAAAAGCAACCACACTTTGAAAATCTCGCACTATTAATCTTTATGGTTAATCAAAATTTATTACCACGAAATGCTGTTTGGTCATGCATAGTTTTTTTTAATGTGAGGCTGAGAAAACTTTCAGCAGGTTTTTGGGTGCAGATAAAACTTTAAAATTCAAAAAGAATGATTTCACAATTTCACAATATCACAACTATGGACAAATAGTGGTATAATTTTTTTTTATTATATTTTGTTCTTTTATCGATTATGCAATTCACTTCAAAAGAATTATTAATTTTAATTAGTCATTTTTTGCGAGTCAAGCAAAGTAAAGTGAGTCAAAACAAACAATACATGTTGTCAAATGAATCGGACAAAACTTCATGATATGATTTCGCCTTACCGGTTAATTTAATTGCAAACCAAACGTAAAAGCAAGGTGTCATCCCCAAGGATCGGCTCATTTCGTGTGCTCTCACTTTGGGGATGATGGATATGTTTTCGACAGTATACCGTTGCCTGTTAGCTCACGAGTTCAAACCAGCAATTCGTCCAACCGTGATCGTCACTGTCATTATATTGCCAAGATGAGCGAATTTCCACTAAACGATGACAATACGGTGTCGTCTTACGCGAGAAAACCCTCACACAGCGCCCATCGTTTCCCCGGTTCCATCCCAGTTTCGTGGAAATGAGCTGTGAAGCGTTAGACGCACGACTCGTGGCTAAAATTATCATCCATCCCCAGAATTGCTGCTAACCAGAGTGTGTCACTGTTTCACGGCAACAAGGATGAGGGATTTTTAGTAATTAGCATCGCATCAACCACACAAGGGAAAGGAACCCGCTGCCACGTCGCGTGAGCCTGCGGCGGAAGCTACGCTTGGGAATGAGCCATATCTGCAATGTTTTATTAGAATTTCCCAGACCACTGCTACAGTTATCCACACATTAGCTTCGCACAAAATTGGGCGAATGCATGTAAGCAACCAATGGCAAAAGAAAAAACAAAAAAAACGCGTAAAACGAATGGCAAAGTATTCACGTGCTGTCTCCTTACGAGCGAAGAAATATGCAAATTAATTTATGACAAACTGCGAATGCCCATGTATGTGTGCTAGTGCCAGCGGTTCTAGTGCCATCAACGGGACACAGACTTATAAAAACAAGATTATGACGAAGGTGCGGGAGTGTACCCAAAAAAGCAAAAAGTCGAGCGGAAAAAAGGAAATAATTAATCTAATTTATTGGTGTGGCGTAGTGTGGCAACGCACACATGTGGCGTGGTACGGAATGTTAACAATTTTGTATAAATCTTCTCAGCATGCGCGTTGTCTCACCGTGGGGATCAGTGGCGCGGGGGTGAAACAAAAGCGTTACCGGATTAGTGGAGCGAGTATGTTAATTAGTGAGTAGTGTGAGTGCGTGAAATGGAAAGAAACCCTTCTGAAAGTTCTAACAGACGGAAAACTAGGAATAATATAAGGAGACATATCTCTATCGCTGCGTTACATTTTCCACTGTACTACGCTGTCCAGCGAAAGAAAAATAATTTATCCCCGTTTATCATAGCAAGTGGTTCTTCTTTTGACGCTTGCTTATGTCTCTTGACAGATGTCCCAGTTGATAGTACATTGATTATTTGTCGCACAGTAGCAATCGGTAGGATGTTCCCTTCGCTCGTTGCCAGAATACGACGGAGAGCGATTACACAAACTTTTCCCATGTCTCCACTACTGGCGAGTTTCGAAATAGAAATCCTTGTATCACTAAACTGAAAACATGTGTTCAGTCAGTTAAACACACTTCCCTTTCCGTCCGTCGCATTCAAAAATGTATGATAAACGCGAGTTCGACGTTATAGTTTTTGGCCATACAGAAGCCTCCATTTCTTGTCTCTGCTTAAAGATGTTTCCCATTCGATTTATAGCTATCGTGCTCTCGCTTGCCTCTTGCCGTAGATTTGCTACTTCTGTTGTGCCCTGAAAGCAGATGCTCTGATATGTGAGTGAGTTGTAAATGCTACTGTCATCTTTTGCTCTTCCCACCTCGAACTTTTCGTCAGCGAGGGAATCATGCATCGCGAGGGAAGAGATTTCTTACCACTTTGCCACCAACCCATCCTCCTATCGCTTTCCATCAGTCACCACCACCGAACGACAAGTGACAACCCAAAAAAGGGCTAATTACTCATTTTTACTGCCTCGATTCGTGTGCTAAATCATTTTCAACCACCCCAATCTGAGACCCACAAGACGTTTGGATGGGCTTGAAACGCATAAAAAAAAACTCGACGTAGGACCACACATCAAAAGAATGTAGCTCCCGAATGTGGTTGATTTGGTCACAAGCATAAATACATCGCAGTTGAATGTGATTAAAAATGCTAAAAGATCGTCCCCAACAGCCTAAGTGGAATACAGATGTTTAGCATTTTCGCGATACGTGTTGTTATTGAACAAAGTTTGGCATATTGTTTTACCGTTTGCAAAAGTTTTGCAAAAAATACCGTAAAGAAGCATTGTTTGTACTAGTTCGTATTCCGCGCACAGATTTTCTGAACGATCCAGACAGCCAGCTTACCAGCTTGAGCTCTTTGGATAATGCGGGCGTAAATCAGCTTTTATCATCTCCCGTGTCACAGTTCGTATTTTAGCCTCATTTATCTAAAATTGTTTGACACATAGATAATTTTATGGTGCATCTTGTCTAAACAGGGCCTATCCCGTCCCGTTTGGCGCGACCATAAATGCATTAAGTGTCTTTCAGCTTTTTTGTGTTTTTGTGTGTAAGTGTGTGTGTGTGTGTGTGTTTTATTCCTGACTTTTTTTCTCTGTACCACGCGCCCGACTAAACGATACCGCAATCAAATCGAAAAACACGGCGCTGGGTTTATTATCGGTTGAAACTGCTTTTATGTGGTTTATGAGCACTGATGCAGTTAGCTCGTAGGAAGGCGCAAAAGGTGGCTGAAATCCAACTTTCCACTGTCGTATGATTCCGATGTCTTCTTTACAACTTTTTGTTTTTGCTTTGACAAGCAGTTCAGTTCTACTCCCTTCTGGGCGCCCTCTATCCGTGACACCCTCACAAAAACGTTCTACGGCAACGGCACTACGCATGTAAAACAATAAATTTTCTTCCGTAGCATATTTCAACGCATTCCTAACGTGACTATGGTGCAAGCTTCGGTTGGTTGATTCTCGTGAGTTTCGTAATTTACGACCCAGCGCCGCTTTGGAGTGTGTAAAAACATGGTGAATATTTCAAATGTTATGACAAAAAAGTACAAACACAAACATGACTCACGTCTGAATGTAATGGCTAATGCCTGATTAATTCAACTAATTATGTATAATTTACCAAAATCAGAGAGTTCGTTATCAGAGTTAGAAAGCACCCTTACCTTTCCAGTGAGTCGTTAAGTGCATATAGTTATCTTTTAAGGTTAATTTCACCACAGGATATTAGCAGCAAACCGGGTAGTAATGATATGAGTTTTATTATAATACATTTTATTAAAAATTGAAGAATGTTTTTAGTGTGCGTTCAACAAAGGTATCCGAGATTTATACCATTGTACTGTACTTTACCTGATTATTATTGGCACTGCAAATGACAACATTCGTATTCTATTGACCACATAGACGTACCCTCAAGGATTAAGATTCTTTTTTGTGTATCATTATGATCATCGTTTTTGACATGAAATATGCGACTAAGTCAATGCAGCATAATAGAAACGAATACACAAATACAAATACACATCGTTACAGAAACACTCTTAACCGCAGGTTAACATCTACCGATGCATCTCGCCACACTTTCACATCGAATCAGATAAATAAAAAGCTCAAGCTTTCAGTGCAACAAAAGAAAAAGTGTATATTTTTTATACCAACATGATCTAGACATTCATGAATTTGGAATACCTAATAAAGTAGTCAGTGCATGTTGGCAGGATGAGAATATGGCATACGGAGCAAAACAAGTGGAACAGAACAACAGCACCGACATACGATGCCCTGCGGGATACAAGCGGAGCTAGAAAAATTTCTCCTACGAAAAACAACAAATTGTTCTTGCTACTGGAATATAATGATGATGCGAATGGTGAACGAACGTAGTCCCGAGGATATAAACAAATAGAAGAAGCCATTTTTATCTCTAATTAGGATCACCGTATCTATGGCATTGAGTACGTCGAATAAAAAGTTACAGCATTGGTTTTTTTAGTGGCTGTATACTTTTCAGAAATATATGTAAAAATACATTACTAAAGGTGAAATTTGCATAATGCTCATTTATAATAACATCCCAAACTTACTCAAACTTATTTAGTATAGAATTTGGTTGATTACTATTTCTAAAATACATGTTGAAAATAGCAAAACCCGCATGTATGATTCGCCAATCAACGAACCAGGATGTTAGCAGTTTTACGACAAAACAAACATCGTGTCAAACGAATGCAAAGACGAGTTAGCGGCGACGGAAAGCTGATGAACGAAGACATTTTCGTAACGAATTGGCACTTACACGCATGTGGCCATACACCTTGTTTAATGGATGTCACGCCAAAGTGAAAACATGCAGCAGCTCGTGCAGACCTTTTGCTTGTAGCCAATGTGGTCCAAGGAAAATGTCGGTGAAAAATTGGTTAAAGGTATAAAACATAAACATGCATCTTATTAAGCGCGGCTAATGCGCCACACAGCGGCTCTGGCTGGCTCGGCGAAGCAAAACTGCATCCTGTTTCAGTGCGGTAGTCGTACTGATCGAACCTAGACTGGCTAAATATACTTCTTTGCAATCCCGAAAAAACAACCCCGTAATTGGAGCAAAACTTTGGCTCTTCTTCCCATCATACAAATTTTGAGGGTTCTAGGCGTTGTAAATATGTTTACGCTTGTTTTTGGCTACCCGGCTAGTTTGTCACGCGCTGTATAATTTATCGATCCTTCATCTTTCCGCTGCATCCACCCTGGGTCCTGGGGAGGGACGATTTTACCCAGAATTCGGCTGCTGGTTGTGTCTGTTAGCACCCCGCACATAGCCAACCGTGGAAGGTGTAGTATGGAGAGTTCATCATGTTTAACGTCGTGTTAGACCGAATGTAAATTGTAAGCCCGGGTGTTTACACAGGGCAGCATTATAACAAGCAGCAAAAGTGCGCGAGCAGTACCGAGAGCGCGTTTGGGCTCTCGCGGTGAGAATGTTTTCAATTAGAACGACAAGAAACCTGATGCACTGATAGCAATTAGTAGGAATTTTCTTGTCCCGCGCGCTTGGGCAGCGCATTATTATTTCACTAAAATTAGAGAGCATGCTAAAAATATGGTGTACCGTTGTTTTGCGTCATTTTGTTTGACTCCAAATTAAATACCGAGCAACATACCGCTAGACTGGGAACGCATGCGTTGGTACTTTGGCGCCGCCCAGATTGATTTTTAGAGCAATTTGTAAAATGAACTTGATTTTGCTTTTCGTCCATTATTTATTTATTGAATTTAACGTTATTACTGCTTTGGCCGTATTTTTTATAAATTTAATCGTTAAAGTTCATAGAAGAAAAGGCAAAATCGGCACAATTTGTTTTCGATAAGTTGATGGTTGATTTTATTTTATTTGATTGCCAACCAATCAGAAAATATTAAAACATCAACAAAAAACTAGCGATTAAATTATGACTTTGAATCGTGACACTTCACATATGACATAGACCCAACGAACAGTGTTTTAAATCAGGCGTTTGCATACGTTTTAGTTTACGGGCCACCTAGCTGCGCAAATAATTTTGTAGAAGGTAATTTTCAGGTTAGTTTTAACTAATAGGTGAACGTTAAAATATTCTTTGTATTAAAAAAATACTAACTGAAAATAAAAAAAAAAAATGAATAGCTTATCAAAAATATGAATTTCCTTTTAAAATAGTTTTCATATATTTTTGATAAATATAGTTAAAATCATTAATAATTTCTTTGGACGTTTACAAAGAAAAAAGGCTCTCGAGGTTGTGGATCCGAAACCTCTGCTTTAAATGCAAATAGACACACTGTTAGTTCGTTCGTTAGATAGTTCGTAGTGTGAAAGTGCAAATTCAAATAACATCAAATAATGAAAGGCTATTTAGCATTGATTTGTTTTAACCAGAATACCGCATTTCTTTTCGTCAAAACTATGGCCCAAGAATTGATTTTTTTTCTTATTCAGAGGGAACGGCTTCGGCTGTATTACTGAAAAGATTTCATACTTAAAAACAGAACAAATGTTCAATAAAAAATGTATATCTGGGCCAAACAGTTCCCTGAACTCATTAGGTACAATAACTACCATAAATAACTTCTAACCTACGATTAGCTTTCTCGGCCGTAATGAAGTTGGCGTGCTGAAAACAGCAACCACAACAATGTATTCAACTCTTTTCACAATATTGTCTAGAAGACAGCAAGGCTAGAAGGCACAACAGCTATTTGCGCTCAGCAAAACTAATAATGACCTCACGATATATTTTCATGGTATCTTTTCGCTTCCATTCACTAGAGTGCTAAACAAAGCTATCATCATTGAGGTGGTGCACAAAGATTCTGACAGCTTTCAACACTTTATAACATAACTTGATTGCTCACAGAATCGATCGCGAGAGGCTGCCCTTTTCAGTACAAAAACTTGGTCAATTAGTGCTAATTTCGGTAGCGTTAAGCACCATTAATTTTTTGTACCTATAATGCACAAAAAAAGCAAAACCCCATCCCTTTTCATACCCGTTTCCCGGATGGAAACGGTAGCGTAACACTGAAGTTCAACAGGCATCCTCGAGCAAACAACGAATGTTTATTCCGGCCAGCATCCGAATGCTTCAGGGTGCAACATTTTGTGCAGCTAAATTGATAATTTACATTTCGAGTCGTTTTCAACAGCTATTCGTTCGGAGTGAGTTTTATTTTCCTCCCAAAAAATCTTTTCGCTCGACAACTCGTGCGGATTGGGTCACTTTCCGTTATTCGTACTACACCCTTCGGCCCTTTTTACGAACGCTCGTTATTTTTGTCTGCTAGCGCATTTCTTTGGTAGGCATAGGCCGCGCTAATCATATGCTGAGAGAAGGTGCATTGCAGCTTTAAAGCTAAAGATAATGGATGAACAATTGTACGGCAGCAATCTTTGTCCTACCACGTCCGCACATAGACCCCCGTCACACTTGTCCACTAATGCAACTGCAGGACGGTGCAAGGTGTTTGCTAACAAGAGCCTTTAACATGCCGTCGGCAGCAAACTGACAGAATGAAGAGGCGAGTAACCAGCCCAAGATTTCAGCATTAAACCCTTGGATGAGTGGAGATCAAAATTGTATAGGTGTTGCATATTTAGAAGGAACAAGATACATTATCAAAACTTGTTCAGCGAAATAAAACCAAGCACAAAAAGGTGTAAAAATTGTATGGAACACAGTCACTATTCACTGGTATATTATTTGCAAGGGTTTATCCAAGAACCTATAGAGACTGAGAAAAACGTGTAAACAGTGCAATTGCACAACCCTTTTGGCTCAAACGATGCGAATCAACCTCGCCCATATGCGGCATGCAGACTCTCCGAGGGCATTTTATATTGAAAATGCATTTTTCACCAACACAGTAATGCTCGACTTCAACTGCACATAACGAACCACAACGCTTTGTGGCCTGGCCGGACAAGTTGGTAGACTTAATTAAAGAAAATCGATTTAGGACTTGTAATTGTTTGTATTTCAATTTGAAGGATATATATCTCTCGCTCCTCGTACATGTGTTATTTATTTGCCGATACCACTCTTTTATTTGGACGCTGCCGGACCACCCCTTCTGTCTGAGCTGGGCCGGGTTCAGTTGCCAAAAGAGAGCGAGAGACAGAGAGTGAGAGACGGATTTGGATGGTGAAGTAGGCACACGTAATTATTTTTATACCGCTTCATACACGACCCAGCCGCTGTTGAGCCATGCAACCACACACGGTGGCTGCCAGAATGTGTAGTAGTAGCAGCCACCTAACTGTGTTCGACGATGCCCCGAAGGACTTGTTTCCAATCATAACCGCCGTCATTGGAACGTCGATGAAACGGTGACCATCGCACACGAGAGGTCTCATGCAATCGTGCGTGCCCATTTAGCAGCTAGATGTTCCGCACACGTCCTCCCGTGTTCGATAGTGCCAACGGAAAGGTGTTCCAGACGCGCCACTAAAGGACCGCTGCCGTCGGGAAGAAAGTCTTCGCGAACAAAACAAAAAAGATAATTTACCGAGTTTTGCTTTGACTTGTCTGAAAATCAATTTCATCGGTAGTTAGCTGCCACTTAAAACATGGCTACCGGGAATTGATAAATATGTAAATAATAAATATTTCCTGCTTTCACCGCGAGCCGCTCAATTCTTGGTGATGACACACGATTCAGTTGGGCGACAGTATTGTTACGACGGCGATAGGGAGTTTAATGTTAAATCTATATGCAAATACATTTTCAGATCAAATTCAAAATCAATACAACAAAACGAAAAATAGTAAGCGTTGCGGACATTTAAAATTTCAATTGCACATGAGGTCTTTTAATTTCGTTTAATTTTATTAGTATTTTTCTAGATAAAAAGTGCTCTATAGGGTTTTCAACAAACAATTTATGCAGGTTAGCATTTGAACATCATCGTGGTTCTCATCAATTAATCGACCTTCTTCTTTTAATAGAAGTAGCATCTTTAGTAGCATCGAAACTAGTAGCAAAAGCTCAACGACAACCCATTTCTCTGTTCTGCATCAGCTTTAAGCCATATAGAAGCGATTTATTTCGAGTGAAACTCGATCTGTAGATGAGGTAGCGCCCCGTAGACATTGTACCAGCAATAAATAATGCTCAATTTATCTAATAAACCAACTCTCGGCTTCCCACAAACATATCATTCACATTGTTGGACCACCAACGCCACGGCAATCCCCATTCAGTGTCGTGTCAAACATCTCAGTTCTTTTCTAAATTCTTGGCCGTGGAGGTCTTGATTTTTGTCCCGAGTTTCCCTATCAATCCAGTGCATGAGATGGCCTTGCCGGTTCTATTCTCGAGCGGGTGCACTTGACTGACCTAACATACGTAAAGCCTAGGTTCAGATAGAGCATGATGGAAAAGTGGAATACAATCACTGCCATAAAATTTGAGAAAAATGTTCGAGCACGCCAACCAAACGGCAGCCCTAACAGACGGTTGGCTTCACATCAGAAACGAAAAGGAGGTGCGTTAAGTGTAGGAAAACATCGGGAATGAAAAAAAAATACAACATAACTATGAATAATAGGCTCCACAATGGGAGAGGCTAAAACAGTAGGGCTGTGTAGGAAAAAAGTGTATGCAAACGAACTAACAAGAACGGTTCGATGCATAGATGGCGTATATGCCCTGCCAAGAAAAGAATCAGTGAAAAAGATAGCATCACTACCATACGTGAAGGAAAACGTTCGCGATTAAAGAGAGAGAGAGAGAGAGAGAGAGAGAGAGAGAGAGAGAGAGAGAGAGAGAGAAGAAGAAATTGTGAAAAAAGAACTGCCTAACCTCCAAACAGAGATGCGAGCGCTATATTTTACTTCAAACATCGCATAAATCATTTCGGCTCGGGTGTTCTTCGCAACAGACTAGAAGCCTCTCCCGAGGCAGTATATCTTCGGCCGGCGTTGTCTCATCTGTTCTAATTTCTGTCTGTCTATTTATTTTTCTTTCAATCCCTCATTAACTAGTGGGTAGTGAGTTCGCGTGACAGGATACTTGAGGTCGGTCAGAGGTTGATCTTTTTTCACATTCAGTGTATAATAGTTTACACTTTTGATAAAATGTGCAATAAATACACTGACATGCCAATCAGTTTACTGCAAATAGCTATGTGCCAGGTAATTTTACAAGAAAACTGTAAAACAAAAAAATCACTAAAATCACATCATTTGCATACCGCGCTATTCGTTGCATTCCTATTGCACAACAGCAATGAAGCATCACATTAAATCATTAACAGACGATTCAGTAGCCCTTAGCACCGTGCAGTGTATAACCTCGGAGCGTTCTAGGGGCATTTCGACGGTCGTACGGTTTGCAGTCGAAATTCACACATACCTGCACGAGCGCTCGGTTGCCATTGCAATAATCATCGATCACTCGGCTGCAGCAATGAAGACCTGCATTTTGCATTGTTTGGCGAAGCTCACTCTGCGGCTTATTGCAGTGCAAAGCGCTTACGCGCACGGTCCTTCGAACAGTTCCGGTTTGTTCGGCCAATACAGCAGCATTTAAATTTATTATCCGCAATTTACTTCGATTACGAGTACGACCAACCTTTTAATTCGATGCGATCTTTTTCAATTTGAAATTTTCGGTAATCGTTTCAGGTCAGGCGGTTGGAAGAGAAGCAACCATATACCAGCACCACGGTGCGCGGAAAAACAGTAGAGTCCTTTCAGCCTTATACGCAAAGACTCACCAGCAAAGCCAACCTCGGCGTGGTGGATGCCCATTTCGGAAACCGAACGATGCCCAGCGACCGACCATAAACTTTTCCACCAACACTGACCACAACCGAATCAGGAAATTTATTAATTTATCAATGACTGTTTCCGTAAACATGGGGCGTTCAACATGCGACCAGTACCATACCATGGCTGGTCCATTCGAACTGCAGAAGCATGCAACACCGAGCGACGTGTGGACGGACTGCAGTGAACAGACTTTTGCACAGCGCGCACAGTAGGCAGCGTGCCGTTTGTGGTGAGGCAACCTTCTCGCTTGCACTATGGATCTTCCGCGATCCTAAAACCACATCTCCATTCATTCTTTTCCAGCAGTTGCGTGCAGTGCAAGGGACGTTGCATACCGCCAATTGGCAGGCAATCGAAATTGCACAACCATCCACCCAAACTAATGCAGCGAGGATTGAGATTATCAATGCACAGTTTTATGTGTAAAGCGTTTTACGGCGCATTATACCATACGACGCTTTAGAAATTATTTCCAAAGGGAGTTTGTAACCATCTTTTTCCATTTTTTTATGTTAAAAGCTCGTTTCACAATTATTGTCACATTTCATTTGGTTGAATGCGAGATTTTGTTTTCTGGCAATGATTTCTAGAGCATATTATAACAAAATATTCGATAAATACTTCGTATGACTTTTGGCAAAGCATGTTTCGCATAATTGCAATACGTTTATATTATAATTAAGAAATTACAAGTGTTGCATCAGCACACAAATTCAGATTAAAACTGGACTACTTTTTGGTCCTGGGTGGTTAGGTAGTTGCGTTATTTGTTATCAAAATACCTTGAGAGTACACCATTCGAGTTTTCTAATATGGACATCGTCTTTTATGAAGCTGCTTGTGCAAAGCTACTATATGCACCTAGCTTACTTACGAAAATTGTCACGGGAAGATAAATGATATCTAGAATGTTCTATAAAATATCTATGGATTTGGTTTGGTTTGTATTTTTGTTATTCATAAGAATCGGTTTTGGACGATTTGCTGGTTTGTATTTTGAATCGAAATGAATATTTTCAAGGGAACAAACAAAACAAAAACTCGTGAAAGAGATTGAAGACAAACCTTCGAGATCTCTCGAAGACAAAACATTTTAAATATAATTCCTTCAATAATGTTTTCCATTTGAAATGTCTTCCCCCCACCAAAAGTAACAAAGTCTTTGTGATTGTTCTCGGGTTTCTTTGGTATTTTTGTTGCTTTCCATTGCTCTATACCTTTGCCCAATTATGTCCAGTGTCATCTTAATCATTATTGCGCGCATGACGACGGCTTGATGGACTGTCGGACCTCCATTGTTTGGAGGTAGAAGAAGCGTGTTTAAAGTGCAGCAGATGGCGCCAAGCAATCAACATCAACGGCTTCCTTTATGTGATGTCGTCATTTTCTATGGTTGTGCATTTCGCGTTCTGTTCGCCTACCCGGCCACCGACCACTGAGCGGTAACGCTGCATTGTGGCTGGCTATAAACCGGGACCACCTTTGACGCCAGGTCACATAGCTCGACGTCGTTAGTGTCGTTTAACCTCCACGTTCGAAGAAAAAACTAACGGCGGGCGGAAAGGATAATCTTACGCTAACTTTTCATCAAACCTCTGGCCAATCTTGTCAAGCGCTCGGCAAATTTCGTTCCGTGCCAGTTGACGCCGCCGGCTGAAAAAAATGTCATCCAAATGCTACATGTCCTCGGCGGTTGAACTGGTTTGATTTATTCTTCTCCTTTATATGACTTTCTGGCCCTGGTTTCCAGGTTTTTCCTACGCAACTTTCAACCAATTGCCAACTGTGGAGCAAACAGCCTGAGGTCTTATGAGGCGAACAATTTATGTTGGCTTGACTGAAATGAATTCGAAGCCATACGGTGGTAGCGTAGGAGACGGTAAGATGCATGCAATCGATCGATCGATGTTGGGCCATGGCCCATGGAAAGGCCACAAAGAAGGGCATTTAAGCCGAAATCTTTTGTTCATTGCAGCAGTCTGCACCTCCCTGAAAACTGTCGACTAGTTCGGCGCAAAGCAAAACCTCGGCGGTTACTTAAAGAAAGAGAACTCTGCCGCTACGTCCGCCGCCACAACCGCCGCCTCCGTCGTATTTGATGGTGGAGAAAAATGACTTTTCCACAAGATTGGTAGGAAGCTGTCACACGTCTGACACCCTAATATCTATTAACATGTTTACGGCGTGGCCGAAAAACTAATTCATTACCTACTGCTTCCGATACCAATTTCTGTCGTACAATGTTTCTCGATTGTGCCTAGCCACCCGAACACAACGACACATAGTGCTCTTTTTATAGAACTGTCCCCGGGATATTTTGCCGAAAGTACTTCACTAGAACGATAGAAGCGATTGGTCGCTTGCTGTAGCCGAGGTAGCGCGGCTACAAAGCCCATGTTTTTAATTTTTCTTCTGCTTAAAACGGGATGCTGAAGGTGACCAATTTATTTGTATAGAAAAGTGCTTACAGATATAAATTGCTCAACACGTACAAGAACTTTCATTGAAAATGGACGCAAAACAAAGAAAAAGTATGGACGAAAATAACTCTAAATTTACGTAAACTCAAATACATCCTGTGTTGATGTTGGTAAAGCAACGTTCTCGCTTTTAGAAATCTGCACTTGGGTATTAAAGTGCTTTCTTATTCATTTTCATAAAATAAAACTAGCATATGTATGACAGCGAAGTTTGATTGCAAATTTTATATGGCATAACAAAATTGATGTATCATAAACTGCATTTTTGCTGATCGTTTTAGTTACTTAATATCAATTAGAACATTGGGTTATCTTTATTATATTTATGAACAAACCAATTATTTTAATTATGCTCGTGAATGTTTGAATGTTGCAACGTAAAATAATAAACCAAAAAAAAAAATGCGTTTCACTCACAGGAATAAATTTAAAAATACACCATACGTGGCCAAATTTTACTTTTATCACTTTGCTGAAAACATTAAACTGCTCGGTAAGGAACATGGCCTGCTTCTCTGACACCCGTTTAACAAAATGGAAAAATCTGTCCCCTTAATGAACACTACGAGATGTTTACCAAACGGGACTTCCGAGAAGGGACTTCAAATCCGTCCCGCACCACCGTGGCTTATGCTGAATGAAAGAGAACATTAAACCATACTGTAGGCATTTAATAATTTTTGATAATATTAAACACAGCTCGTATTAAACATTTATGTACGGACATTACTGCGTCCCTTCTGCTGCCTGCAACCCTCTCCCTGCTTTAATCTTCCGCTTCTACAGCTAAAGCCCAACGACGACGTACAGTCGTTTGCCAGACGACTCTGACGTTACTGGGCCAATCGCAGGACGAACTGCACCGTCTTTTACACGGCCGTGGGGTTTGGGAGGAAAGAAAGCAATTCGGAAAGAAGCTGGTAAAAGATGAATATGAATTTTAATGTACTCATCATAAGCGCCAGCACTTCGTACGAATAAACGCGCCAGCTTAATGATCGTAAGCACATTGTGTTAGCTGACGTCTACTTCACGGGATCATGTTGTCGCGCGGGGCATCGTTGGAAGCCATAGCAGCATAGCACAACAAAGCCTCTTTACTTGTTCTGTCCTACACACATGTATATATCTTTTTTGCCCAAACTTCTTCACAGTCAAGTGAACTCGACGACAACGTCTATTTGTTGTACAAGTGATACGGCAAAACATATGACCTAACGTGTAGGTACGTGGATATTAAAAATGTGCTGTTTCCACATACCACAGCCCCTCGACCCAATACGCCCGCAAGGCGGAATACAATCAGGGCACGGGCGAGGACGAATGACACAACACGACAGACACGCGGCACACTAGGTAGGCCGCCCGTCTTCCAATGCCCGAATGGTGCAGTTTCTGCGAAGGAAAATTTTAATAAGCGCCACTCGTATATTATAAATACCGAGAAATAACCATATTAACATGACATTCCTTTCGTATGCTAATGTTATGCTTTATAGATGATGCACTCTTTCCGTACAGTTGCCCTGGCAGTGGCAGGCATTGCCACTGCTAAGGTATGTATTTCAAATACAATTTCGGTGCCTCGGAAGAAGCCGTGAGCCTACGCGAGCCTCTGCGTACGACATAGAATCACGGATTTGTTCTTTGCTTAGGCAAGCAGTGCAACACTTCCAACAGTTATTACATTTCTTTTTCAAAGAGCGCTCCGGGTTTCAACGCTTTGCAAGGGATGAGAAGTGCAAACAGGACGGGCTGAGAGGTTGTGGTCCATTTTTCATACCTCTCAAGTGGTGGACACACCGAAATGCGGTGGAAAGGTTTTAGAGCTGAGATACTTCTTGGTTTTGCCTGTTGAACCTTACACTTCACTGAAGTGGAAGATGTGAAGTAACACACCACTTGCTAGGTTTGTTTTCTTGGGTTTTTCTTTCCGTTCTGTTCCTCCAACTGTGTCATATGACGCATTTTAGGATACGGGCGCCTTAAGGATGTTAATGCAACACTAGACAGCGAGTGTTGCAAGTTATTGAATAGCTTTTTTCCTTTCTAACTAGAGTGTTATATTTCAAGAGGTTTCAATTTCAATAAAGCATACATTTCAATAACTTACAAATATTAATACCAAAATAACATAAGTACAACTTGTTAGTAATAATAATCGATTTGATTTCTGCGTGTGCAAATCTCGAAAACCTAAGAAACCTAGATCTTAGGAAGATAATACCTACACAATGATAAAAGATGCATAATTTAATTCGTTGATATTGATTGTATAGCCTTCAATTGATAGATACAACAGTGAATAATCTTTACCAATAATTCAATACGGACGGACAATTGTTTCAGGCTGTACATTCTGGCGCAGAATTCTAATTAGCATCCAACTAGCTTTGAATGACCTATCGATCCCTAAATTGGGACAACAGTCTCGTCAGGTTCCAAGAAAAATATCTTCAATTACATGAGACACGCTTGTTCCATTTTTTCTCATAAATAAGAACCTCTCAAGTGCTAGTTAACCCTCGCAGGAGGCACTCGCACAGTTCAAGTGCACCGACACGTTCAGCCTACACCATTTCACTGTACATAATGTTCTCTAGCTTCCAGTAAAGGACAAATGCTGGGCATAATGACAGCGTTCCAGGAATGAGCGATGAGGACGGATCTTCAAGCTTAAGTGGTCCGTTTCGGTAATGCATTTAGCGGCATAAGCATTATACGGTTTTGGCTGCAGGGATTGTGCAACATGTTTGTAAACAGATGTTTCCGTCTAGTGTTCTGCGCACAAAGTTCGAACGGCTAAAGATTACGCCTGGTAATGATGATCCTGCTGACAATGACAAGCGCCGCAAACGCGTATCACATTTTAACACAAAAAGGGGCGTTATGAAGATGATCGAGTTACGAGAGGTCGTTTTCAGAAATGCGATAGAGTGTTGTGATGCTTCAGAATGTCCGTGCACTTGGAAACACATGTAAATTGGTATGAGTTTGTACAAAAGTTACAAACAAAAAACTTTTTTTCAGCGCTCCAGCATGCGTGTTGATTAACCAAAACTAAATACAATGCCCATTCATGATGCTCTCGTGATATGGTTTCATTTGCAACCAAACCGAGTCAAAACATTCTTTACTTGCTGCCGCACAGTTCGCTCCAAGATCCCAGGAGTGCCGAGATTTAATGTCTTCATAGATGTAACCAGTTAACGCTGCACAATCGCGAAGGGGTAGCTTTATTTATGCTTCATTTAAAAACATGTCACAGTAGCATATGCGTGCGTTTACACTTAAATTAAGTTCGTGCGGTATAATATAAACTAAATTAAACAAAATGTGGGTGTAAATCCCCTTAAGTGCGCCAACTCCAGCTGTTACCCTTTTGCATAGTACTGCGCACCTATTAGGCGGCAGGCCGGGGCAGCATCGTGTTGTGGTGGAAGATACTTTACGATCTTGGACGGATTCCGGTACCAGCACACCCACCATGCCATTTCGCTTAATTGCTCTAGGGTGCCTTAAATTCACACCCACACGCTTGGCACAAAAGTTGCACACCAAACACCGAGGTGTTGTGTGGCTGATGCTAATGGTTTCACTTACTGTTGTTGCTGCTGCCGGTAGCAAGACGCTCCGTGGGTCTGAAGCCTGCTGGTTTAACCGGTACGGCATTGATAAGATTCTCGGACGCCTGTGGACCTGCATTGACCGGACAGCATCATATCAGTTCAAAGATGCAGACGGCTTATCAGCAAGCATTGGCAATCGGAAATCGGCCTCGTTTCGTAACATTGACTTCAACAGCACTATCATCATGGCCACTCTCTGGCCGGGAGTGTTGTTGATGTCTACAAAACTAACGCTAGTTTGTAGAGTGAGTTCCGCTAGAGCACAGCAAATTTATTTCCGCAGCGCAGTGTACAGAAATGAGTAAATTGTTAAAATTAGGGTTTCTTGGTGGAGGAAAGATGGCTCAAGCTATGGCTAATGGTTTTATTTCTGCTGGTGAGCTATACATCAATTTTGTAAATTATATTTCAGATTTGTTGTTAATTGAGGTGTATATGCCATCATCTACAACGCAATTAATAATAAGACCCAGGCATCACGCGTATTGTTTCATAATCATGTGTAAATAAAAGGTTTCCGCAAACAACAACAGATGAAAAATTTCAATAAATCAGTGATAAGATTTGGATGATTTATCAATGTGAAATGTGATTCGTACCTATGATGTTGTGACGTGTTGGTACCGTTGTGATGCCTTGTTTCGAAATACCTGCATCTTTTCATTATCATCGTAGTTACATACCAACAGCAATTACACCTACGAGTTGCAAATATTGTGCTTTTCAGGATTGACACGAGGCGAAAGCATGACGGCTAGTTTCCATCCCTCTGACCACGCAAACATAGAGGCGTTTAAAGCGTTTGGAGCCAAGACATACGTCGAGAACCTGCCGGTGGTGAGCGGTTCCGAGATCATCTTCATCTCCGTCAAACCCACAGTCGTCTCGAGCGTGCTGGAAGCCGTCCGTCCCGCTAGCGCTGGTAAACTATTCATATCGATCGCGATGGGCGTTACTTTGCGGGAGCTAGAAAATGTGTGATTATTTTCCTTTTGCATGACTGCATGATAAGCCACCGAAAAATCAATCGAACCGATCGCTGATAACATGCATGCTCTGTTTTGCTTACTTTTGCGCTCTACATTAGTCGCTGGAGTCTAAGGCGCGCGTGATCCGCGTGATGCCAAACACGCCTGCTCTGGTACGAGCCGGTGCTTCCGTGTACGTTCGCGGATCGGCCGCTACAGATGACGATTGCAAGGTAACGCAGGCCCTTTTCCAGGCCGTGGGAACCTGCGAGGAGGTGTCGGAAGCTATGATGGATCCCATCACGGCACTATCGGGCAGCGGACCAGCGTACGTGTTTGTAATGATTGAGGCATTGGCTGACGGTGCGGTACGCATGGGATTGCCGAGAGATTTGGCCTACCGGTTGGCATCACAGACGGTGCTCGGATCTGGCAAGCTAGTGCGCGAGACTGGACGCCACCCGGGACAGCTGAAGGATGACGTAACGAGTCCGGCCGGCTCGACGGCTGCCGGTCTATCCCATCTGGAGCAGAACGGTAACAAGCACTGCTGAAAGAACCATTTTGTAATGATTGTGTCCTAATGTGTTTTCTAACGTTTCATATTATCACCAGCCTTCCGACACGCTGTCAGCGGAGCCGTAGAATCGGCCACAGTTCGATGCCGTCAAATTTCTAGCAAGTGACACCAACGGCATCAATCATCACCGTTTGCATCCTTTGCTCTCGATGAGTCTCCACGGGAGCAGAACGAAAAGTGATCCTTTAAATACTTACCTAGTAGTTATGTTTGTGTACATTAAAAACAATCGCGTCCAAATAGCTCAGTCTCGAAGTTGTTCTACCTCCCTCTTACTGTTTCCAGAATTTCGATGGCACAGGAAGCGCAAATAGACGCCGAATGTATCCACCATGTACGTACTAATTTCACAATAGCTCCTACGTTTTACTTCAATCCTAGCTGTCATCCTTCAAAACTCAGAAGCCCAACGCGACAAGAACACTTTTATGTTCGTACTAATAATTTGCCTAAGAATGCATTAATTATCCACCGAATCTTCCCCTAGAGGGCACACGTCAAAGTGATAGAGTTTGTTTTCAGAAGGGGTAATCTACGGATTCACCTTCCACACTAAAATTATTCATCATTACAATTCAGCCTCTCATCATGCAGCACCCTTTTTCCCATTACTCATTCACTCGCACCGTCGTGTCACGACGGTACACCGACTCCTTTGGTCGTGAGGGTGGAGGCGCTAATAATGCATCACTGATGTTTGTTTTAAAAATATGTCCCCTCAAGAAACGTTTCTTCAAGCGGAGGCGATACGTATACTTCCAACCCGCCCATAATCCAGTGTGATCGTTACGGCAGATCGTTGTAAACGAATGATAAATTTGCTTTTCTCTTTCTCGTTCTAAATTAGAGCGTTTTATTCAGTTTGTCGCATGTGCTTTCCTCTCACACTTTCTACAACAGCAATGGTGGAATGCTATAGCAACACCGCAACAGTTCTAAATGGTTTTCATTGCCATCATGACACTACAAGTGAGGAGTCTTGCTTGAGGGCCAGTAGCCGTTGGCTGGCAAGAGTTCCTAAATTACGGAAGTGTCCACAGCCTGGCACGACCGTGTGTGGGGTTGCATTATTTCACGGACCTATCGTTACAGACGTCACTCAACAACGATCAGGCACTTCTTTAGCAGCCCATATTGAAGACGCGCTCGAAAGAACGGCATTATAGCCGAGAAAATAGGTACAGTAGCGCTACCGTCGAGGACGTGAGACACGCACGGTTAATTTACGATTCGGATACGGCATGGGAATCATTTGGTCGCGGCCTTAACTAAACAGCTCCGACCGAGCTGTTAACTATCTCTCTCGGCAGCTTGTCCCGTACTACCGTATTTGAGTGACAAACCAATCGGAAAGAAAGGCCGGGAATGAAATTCACATGATTTTGTTTTTGTTTTACTTTTGAGCGGTTTTTCGAAATGCGGTAGAAGATTTACGGCCCAATTTGTGTGACATTGACGACGTGCGGCGAGAGAAAGGAGTTAACGTCAACCGAGCTCATCAAAATGGGGTTCTCTAAGGAGCACTATCCATGAACACGTAAACGATGACTTACACATGGAAAAAGCGAAAGGTTGATGTTGTGTATTATCATGTATTTGATGTAACAGATGCATGTAACAGATTATCAGATGGAAATTGAGAGTAGAATAATTTCCAAAATATTTATAATATTAAAGTTATTCCATATTTTCTGTTACAAATTCTTTTGACAGAATGATATCTATTATATCTAGTACGGATACATAATTCTATGGGTTAAAGAATTGTCAGAATTATGTGCGATCTCCATAAATATCCATGTCCATGCGATGCACCTTTCATTGTTCTGTCAACGGATTGATCACTTTGCGTCAAGAGCGGTCGATTGAACCAGAAGAGTTCATTTATGTCAACAGTGGTGACATACATGCATGAGAAAAGGATGCGAATGAGATGGCTTCGCGGTATGCAGTAATGCGTGAATGATTTTTACGAACCGCAAACAGATTGAACATTAGAGCATATCGTCATTTTTACCATATTTTGTGACTAAATTTGCTACTAATACTGTAGTACATATTACACTAAGTACTAAAAGTATTGCAAGTACTACAAAAAAGGTACAATTTATCACGTTAGCGAGTAAACTTAATTTAACATTATGGCATTAAAGTAGCAATATAAATCTAAAAACTTTTGGAATAATTAATAATTAAACACACTGCTGTATACTTCAATCTCAGTCCTGTTTACCATGAAACAATTACCTCATTCACCTACGCGCTAATTGCTTCACTAGCAGATATACTATATCATTTCCATTCGATAAATTAAAATGCTTGTGACAAATTTAAATTGAACACGGTGCACGGTTGATTCATTCATGCAGGTCGGTAAACGCGGTACCGTTTTAATGCACTCCCTCGTCCGTCGCATTGAATTGAAGCGTATCGCGAATGACAAACTCCATACAGACGCACGCACCAAATATACCCTTCTTTTGTATCACGGCAAATGGACAATTGAAATTGATTGGTATCGACCTAAACAGGGTAGCTGGGCGGGCGTGTTTTATTGCCTAGGATCGTGTCTGCACTTACCTGCAGTTTAACCAGATTGGGATGCTCGGTGGACAGTTTCGCCAGCAGCTGATAGTCAGATTTTGCTGCAGCTATTAACCATTCCTTGGCATTTGGATGCTGCATCTATTTAAGGTAAATCAACGCACATATCGAAAACGCGTCGGTTAGAATGTTTATGTGAGCACCATGCATATTAGTTTCCTCCTCACTTACCATGTTTTCGGTATTGAGTGTTTCCTCGGCATTCTGTAAATCAAAAAATAAAAATAAAAATAAAAGATCAGTACCACACACACTCGTCATGAACAAGTTGAGTAAACACGTGCATATTCTTGGCAAGTGGAAATTATCATACATAAATCAAAACAAACTTCGCGCAACAGATTTGCTGCAGTAAACAGATACAACAACCATTCAACAAAACTGTTGAGATAAGTTCGACAAAACAAACCTGTAACAAAAAAGAAGAAAAAAAGAAACTCTCATTTCTACCAAATGCAAAGCAATGCAAAACGTTATGTATGTGTTCACATCTCACACTGGCTCGCAAAAGTATCGTTTCATTTGCATACGTCGACAAATTGTAAATCAATTGCAGAAGGTTCCAGGTTTTAAACATGCGCGGCTAGGGTTTTGGTTTTTATATCGCCGTTTTTTTGCTTCCTCTCCGGTGCGTTTACACGAAATGGCAGCAATAACCATAAAAAGTTGAATATTATTAGCTCGCTCTCTACAACGCGCTCGGACCGCGATGCAGCTTCGAGGCTAAGGAAATCAGCACATCGCTTCAAATTATCACCGGTGCAGTCGTCAACACGGTCATCTCATCATCCGGGAAGGTTGACCGTAGCACGTGTAAAGTCATTAAGATATTGGTCAGTTTGATTGTTTGTTTGCTTGCTCACTGGTGTATGGGTGTTTTGGATATTTCTGTTTTATGTCATTTTACAGAAACAGGGGGTGTACATTCAACAATTGACATTCCATTTTTACATTCAACAATTGACTTGAACAGAGTTGTTCATAAATGCATTCCATTGTGTACAAGATATTTCATTTTAGTTATACTAACTTCTCAGTTATATGCACAGCATAACTGTTTTTTAAATAACAAAAATAAAAAGCAAACATGTAAAAAACAAAAAAAAATGCAATAGTCAAACTTTGCTGACCAAATGAACACATCCTACTTTATGTTTGAAACGTAATTCTAAGGAACAACATGTAGCTGTTGCAAAACGGTACACCTAGTAAACAGCAACTATCATCACGATGGAAAATGACATTGCTCTTTCCAACCAAAAGAGTAGCACATCGTTACCACCATCGTCGAAATATACGTTCCTATTGATGGAACCATGTTCACCGTACGGCCGTGTTTAACTTTGTACCGGTACAACGATGTATATATTGGAAACTTCCAAATATCGTTCATTACAGTCATAGTAAAAGTTTTCGGCCATGGAAGGACACTCGACGGCTGCCGACTACAGTTCACCCCAGCAAACACGCTTCATTTCACAATACCATATTGTACTCGTGCATACAAAAAGGGAATGTCGATGTGGTCTTGCTCAGTTCTTTCCCGGCACACCTGACGGACTCGTCATCACCGTCCATCCGTTTGATGTGCTGTACGGCGTATATGGCATGCGCAGCGCTTTCCATCTCCATCATCTGCAGGAGCAGAAGCAGCAGGCAGCTAGTACTAGTGGGCCGACCTAGGTGTATCTCCACCTTCAGATGACGATCCTGCGCTGCGTAGCGTACCAACCAAGACGAATGTTGCCGAAATGTTGCAGGTGAAGGTGTGGAAAGTGTACGCCAGTTCATTAGACAAAGGTATCCACAATGTAATTCCTTTTCATGACAGGCGCAGCATGGTTGAGCACCACCTGCACCCCAGACCCGTCTCCCACTTCGCATTCTTACCCATATCGTCCCAGCACTACTGCCATGGTGGACGACCGTTCTTCATCGAACCCCGTCGTGTGGTGGCAATATGACCGCGGGGACTAATGAAGAGCATGTTCGGGTGAATGACTACAGTTCCGTTACCATCATCATCACCATCATCACCGTTGGCATACACCACCACCGTTTCCTTGCAGGAGCACAGGGGTTAAACACTGAGTGCTTTTTAAGGTATGCCACATTCGACGGTACGACGATACTGATGAAAAGTAGCCAACATTTGCAGAATTTGAGCAATGTTTGCTTGGTTCTGATTTTTGCAGTTTACTGTTTATCACAACTCATTAACTCACAAATTTATCAATCTATTTATAGAAATATTAACAGTTTCCAATCATTATAACATTTTATGGAATTGCATTTACTTACATTGTATGGAATTGACAGTACAGTTACCCACTTACTAGAGCAAACATTAGGCAACATTTTCCTTCAAAACAATCCATACCTTCGTTCCTTTTAATGACCCAGTATGTACACACCAGAAGCCAGAAATAACCAGCCGTCAGTATTCTACGATGAGATGTAATCTATGATGATCTAAAGCCCAGCCTCAGTTTCTTGCACCTTTTGTAGCTATATTCTGGCAAATATTTCATCAAAATGTACTATGTTTTTGGAAAAGTGAAACATCCTCCTCCGCCCTATCCATTCACCCCGTACCGTGTACCACTGCACGTTAGCAAGGGTAGCCATTGCCGGGCAATTTTCCACAACAGCCATCATCCGTTAGGCACTGAAAAACACTAGGCCTTTACTGTGTTTGCTTCCCTTTGCTACACAACAGTCCAACACTCCAGCCACCCAGGGAGCTAGGGAGATGGTGGATGAATATATTTCGGCTGGATAATCAACCGCTCTGCTACCTATCCGCGTGCTCAGACCAGGTAGGATGGAGATTGTGCCGATGCCCGGTTCTCGGCAAAACCGGATCATCCCTCTTCTGCGCGAGATCGGCTTCCAATCAGGAAGGGCAACACATATCGCTATCGTGTTTGTCCTGTGTTTATTTGGCTAGTTTCTTTTGTTGCTTTATAACAAGCAATCCCTCTGCAGTGATGCTCGCCGACGCATCATGGTTCCATCGAACTTCCACAGTTGTGCACTTCCAGCACCGTGGAATGAGTGCGTGTACCGGACTTTCAATCCGTACGAAGAAGTGCGTTGATTAAGTCAAAGAGGGTTAATTTGCATACATCGGATATTGAGCCGGGTATTGCTGCACCCTCAACAGCGTACGCTACACTATCTGTCAAATTTAATACACATCCTTTCATCGTGCATTCCTTCCGCCGCCTCCTACCAGGCAACCTAAAATTTACATAATCCATGCAAATCGAAGAAAACTCGTTAATTGTCTTCAGACTCATTCATTTACCGGCTTTCGGTGCAGAATTCTGAGTTCGGATCACCACAGCACTAGTTGTAAAATGTTCGGTAAACTTTGGCAATCGTTAACAATTACCAAGAGTTATCTACTTCATTTCAGCCTCCCTAGCCCTTCCACTAGGCCAACATCTCGAAACACACGATAAGATTCAAATCAATTACTCCATTTCTAAAACATCTCCAAACAGGGGAATACGCGCAAAGCTGGGTGATCATTCTTCCCCCTCCCCTGCGTTCTAACGTCTGCAAATATGTGTGAGTATGTGTCTGGAGACATAGATGGCCCACACCCTGGTCGTACTGGCAACACTCATCTATCTATAAATTATCCTACATGTGCAAAAAATGTAAATTTTACCCAACATGCGTGAATAAAAACATGGCCTACTAATTACACACATTGCATTTAAATTATGGCGTCCGCGTGGAAACGAAAATTAATTTTCGCGGAATATAAATTAACTGCAGTTAGCATCGTTTGTGTGCCCGGGCGCGTTTGTGTGTGCATAACGATGTGCACAGACCAATCGAATGGGATCGGGCTCGGCCTCGTAAACCCTCCTGGGGGCCTTTTCGTCGCAACTGCGTACCCCTGCAGCCGCAGTCCAAACATCCAAAACCCTCTCAAACGAGCGAGCTCTGGCGGGGCGGTAAACGCACACCGAGAACCGCACCGCCGAGTGCACTGCGAAGGCAAATGGCCTCGTTTGATGGGCTCCTGGCAAAACTTCCCGGGTCCCCGGCTGCTTGACACCAGATTTTCACAAGCCAAACTACAATTACAAAGGCAAACACGCACACCGGCGTAATCGCACGGCTCAACAATCCATGAAGCCGGAGCCCGCGGAGGATGAGTTAAATGATCTTTAACTGATTGTGGTTAATTAACCGCTAAACATTTCTGCGCAATAATGGTTGCCGCTCTAAAGCACGGTTTTTTTTTAAAGAGAAATATAAACTTGAACCCTTTCTTTTTATGTGTTTATGTGCACAAACTGTGACTCTATGCAGAAGGCATGTCGTTACCTCAATGGAAGATAAAGTTAGCAACAAAAGATGCTCAATACTGCGGAGCATTGGCCATTTAATGATTCTAAATATTTGTTAGGTGTGCTATCAATTACCAATCATTTCCTTATGTATGCAACGTTTTGTTTAAAATAATTGCATACTACAAGAAAAACCTCATAAATTGTATGTGCCGAATGTATTACAACGTAGATTTAATATAGTTGATCAAGGTAGAAGACCGTCACAAAATGGTAACAATTTCCCTTTCGGTTATCTATTTGCTAAACAAACCCTTAAAGTACTCCCTGGTTAAATGATCCCGTTGTGTGCTCTTTATTACCACACAAACCACACAATACACTTCCACAGTCTCTAATTGGAGGCGCAAGGTCCTGGTACACTTGAACAATCACCCACTTCCCATGTCATCACACTTCCCTCGAGGCAATATTCAAGTGTGCACTTCCGGGTTGCCAGCTTATCCCAAGCTTCTAGATGACCGCTGGCAATAAGTGTGCCAACATGTTTTCCTCTATCAATTAATTCATTCCAATTTTTGTGAAACCACCACTCCGACAGGTATGGGAAAATGAGCTCACCCCTACTGTGTAACTATTTCCCGCCAGCCAGTCGTGTAAATGGTAAGCTCATTATCCACCACTCGTGCGGCACTCGTGATGCCAGCTGGAGAGGGCACAAAATATTACTGAAATGTCCTTGTTTTTCGGTTGACTGCTAAGGATGGAAGAAGACCCATCTCTCAAGTGGCTCTTTACGTTCGTTATTCGCGGCAAGTCGGCCAAACTTCATCGCCAACGCAACACTCAAGCGCTTGCCGGGATGTTTTTCATTTTATTTAAAATCATGATGATAATAAACAGCATAATTAAGTGCATCCAAAAACCGTGTAGTGAATCTCGAGTGCTATGACTCGGTGCCTTCGATATTTGCACCACAAGAACTACAACAGTAGCAGTCCTAGCAGTTCGACTTAATTCCCAGCCATTTTTGACTCGGCCTGTCGAAAGCCGACACCCCTCCAGATAGTGCGCCACGCGCTGCAGAATGTTTGCCGTGTGGTTGTACCGCTTCACCAGCAGTCGATAATAGACACTTAAACTTTTGCACAATAGTTTACCCGCAAAGATTCGCTCACAGACGCTGAATGCGGTGCGTGCGTGAATTGAGGGCTCAATCAGGGACGGTTCGCTTGAATCGAATCATCATGTATCAGGGTAGGGTTCAGTTATTTCAACCATTTCCGTTCGCCGGAGCGTGTGGAGTCCGTACCACTTTTGGCTTGTTTCCGGTTTCAATGTCTCCAAGGCACACGAGCACCCGTCAGCCAGCGGAGCGACTAGGGTGAACAGGAGGAGTTTGTGTGCTTTTGTTGCCTCGATCCACTTCAACCATATCCCCTCACATTCAACCACAGACACTAGAGTCTAAAGTTGTACAACTCTCCTTTGTCAGCTTACCACGAGAAAACGTTCGTCGGTTTTCCCATTCCCAAATGGGCCTTGTCCCATTACGCTACTTATAGCTAGTTTTTCCACGCAACTCTAGTCCACACGCTAGTAGCTTGTACTATGGCAAAAACTGCTACCATACCGCACCCTTTCCAAACCGCCTCGTCCTGCTACACTCGGGTCGACTGTTGCAGTGCTGTATGTGCTCGGTGCAATTTGCATATATAGTTGACGGTATTAAACTTATTTGCTGCAAACATACCTTCAACCCTCCCAAACACACACACTCACGAGATCGTGTAGGATCGTTTCTTTCCTTCCAGGCTGCCGCACTTTTCCTGCCTGGCAACGTCGTCTAGCGTCGTCTGGAGACACCGGCACATGCAGCAGAGAAAGCAGCGTTAATATTGTCACTGTAGCAAGGATGTCCTAAAATAACCTCTTTTGCAACAGGAAGGAGCCAGCACTGGAGGCGGTTTATTTTGGCACGAGGGAGAGGATTCCGTTTGTCAAGTGTCGTGTAGTTGGAAGAAACCTGCATCCTGTGTGTTTGTGCAACATTTTATAATCGTCGTTCATAACGAAAACATCCGATAGTAAGCCGATTTGTGTGCGGCATGCTATTGTTCTCCCTGCGGAGTCAGGCAGCACTATCGGGAGTTAACGGACCAAGCGACAAACAAATAGAGCTACATACCAGATAGGGAGAGTAATGTGTATGGCTTTAAAAATTCGTCTCCACATTTTGCGACAAGCTGATTTGTTCGTTTGAATCCACGAGCTGTTCGTAAAGACATTTTATGCGATTAAGAAAAACTATTTTAAACAAACTTTATGCATAATTATATTAAGTCAAAACAGCAACCCTGACAAATTTTTTACAACTAATGATGATATGATGGAATGTTTATATTATTATTTAAATATAATTTTAAATTTTATCACAAATTCACCGAATCATATGCCCTAGATTCCTTGAATGGCACTGAAATAGCTTTGTTTTGAAAAAGCTACAATAGCAAAACATGCCGCTCTAATGGTCACATACTCACACACAAAGCAAATGCCTTTCACGTTGAGATTTGATGGATATTGTAACGCACACGAAAGACAAATATTTGTAGTTTTTAAATAGATCTCCAACATGGATCGCGCTCCCTGACAGCAGCGCGATGGAAGGGGCGTCGGTGGTGTCGGGAAAAACAAATCCAAAGTGGATAATTTTTCATCAAACGAAGAAAATGAGACCATGGCCCCGGGACCTTAAATGGCCACCGCCATTGCAGCTTACCGGGTGGGCCGGCATGATCCCGAAAGTCATGTGTCGCATCCTTCACGCGCATCACCCATCCGGATGGGAACCATGTCACGAATTAAGCGCGGCCCAAGTGTCTTGCTGCTATTATCCGGGTCCGGGGTCGAATAAAAATCCACGGGAAAATCTTCCTCGTAACACGAGCTGTGCTGCTGTGACGGAGGGAGCACGCCACTGTCCGCATCCGACGAAGGGAAGCAAGGCGCAGTGCTGTAACAAATGACATAATTTCCTCAAACTATTGACAGACTCGTGTCAATTGTTGTTTACTCAAGAAGCGATGAAGCGCGCACCCACGACCAAACAACGACACCGTGTGCCGAGTAGTCGAAAATGAGGCTATAATTCATAAGACACGATACTTCAACGCGTACTGCCCGGAATGGAACCGATCCACGCTAAGCTGGCAGCGCCGTTGTGGATGATGACGGTGTTGATGCCTAAAAATAAACCGATGAATTCATCACCCATCAACGGGCCCAGGGAGGGCACGAGCAGTTGACAGCGATTCAGGCAGATCGGTTCGCTCATGGGTTCGGACAGGCAAAGTGTAGACGACAACGACGACGACGACGACCACGGTGGAAATCACAGCTGTTCCGAATTTTCCCGATTTCGTGTGACATGCTAACATTTTCTTGACGATGAAACAACGCAACAATATACAATAGCAATTAACCATGGTTCCTCCGCCGGTTTACCTCTTGTCCGTCTTTCCCCTTACAAGTCGCTAGACCTTCACAATGCAACCCATGACCATCGACCAGCAACTGAATTCTCCCTCGGAATTCTCCGTTTTGTCTCTTTACACTCATTGCTAAATAGACGCCGTGGTTAGGCCCTGGCTCGGAGACAATCCCTTTAATAATGAGCTGCAGCGTGACATGGACACACTGTTCTGTTCTAGCGCTCAGCTTCAGTCGTTCGTGTTCAAGTATCCACCGAATTAAATGCTTCCATCTGAGCAACATCGCGTCCGATTTTCCGCATCTCATGAACGCACCCCGAGAACTCCCATGCCAGACCTTCCCCGCGCTGGCGTTGCATGATGAATTCATTTTATTTAAATTTAAATACAACCCAACAAGAAAAATTACCATAGGCTTCGCGCGTTCCTTTTGCTCCAACTGTTCCCAGCTGTTGATGTGACAACCCAGCTGACGGCGCTACTACAGGACGTCACCGCTTTTCCTCCGTACCATTTTTCCGTCGTGAGATCTAGTCGATCGACTCCTTTTTAGATTGTTTGTTGTCAGCTACGTTTTGCCCACGTAGGACGTAGGTCTTGCGCACATTTCGTGTAGCTCAACCAAATCTTTCCCATTAAATTGTTACGAATCGACAGGTTACCCATTTACATGTTATCCACACTTTCAACAGACCCACTGTCGCAACGTTTGCAGAAATTTTACCCTGGTGGTATGCTGTCTTTGAATTTCCTGATTGTAATTCCAATGTTAACACTCATGCCTTTCCTCAAATTCGTCGAAAACAAAGTTACACTCATAAACCTGCACTGGAGCAAAGTTGTGATGCCTCCTAGGTTTATGATCGAAACGAAAGTTTTGTTTTACTTTTCGCTTTCTCTATCGGATGTAAAAAGTTGAAATTTGTGTACAATTTTACAATCCTTGGAAATTTCCTCTTTTTTATGGCACTTTCACCTACTTTTAAAGGAATATTCCACCATGCGTACAATTTCTGTTACGACTTCCGATTTTCCTCGTTTGGAATTGTATTTAGCATCCAGCACTTTTGCCCCAGCGTATGTGCAAAAAAATGGAATATTATCAACACTCTAACTGTTGCCTAACTGTTATTTTCTACTCACGTTGGAAAATAAAGTATGCGCATTCTTACAAAGCACGTAAACTCCTCTTTTCGCTTCATTGCCTATTGAATCATTGGAAGTATGCCTGAGCACAGTGCGCCAGATCCTTCCAAAAATTACCGTAAAACTTTAGCTACAAACATTTTAATACGTTTTTATAATGCCTATCATTAAAATCATCAACTAATGAATTCAGTATTTCGAATACGAAATTAAACGCGCAATAACGACCACATCATTAAATCGATGAGCGAAAAGAGCTCCCCGGGCTAAAGCACTAAAAATGAGACGTGAAAGAAGGACCAAACACAGAAACAGGCAAAATCTTATCAACCATCGCACCAGTTACGTCTGCCCAGATCTTGAATGATTTCTTTCCCGTGCTTCCCACCGATTCAAAACAAAAGGCTAAAACCAAGCAGCCAGGCAAAACTGAACGAGACCAACGCAAAGGACAGGGATTGACTGTATGTTTCCCGTTTCGTTCAAGCTTTGCATTCCCTTTAGATTCATCTCGTCAGTCCAGTTGGTTTTTCAAGGAACGCGTCAATATATGTATTTTTGCCCGCTGGCTACGGAGTAGTGCAGAATCGATCCTTGAGCTGTACACATCGCTGAGGATCAACTGCATATGACGGCATCATCGGCACAAGCTGTATGAAACTTCCCGTAGGGTTCGGCAGCTCGTCAACACACAGCAAACAGGCATCTCTCGTTTGTAGCAAACTTGCATTGACACTTCACGCATGCACGTAGAACGCATGCAAGTAAAAAATAAAGAAAACAAAAACGCAACCTAAACCAAAACATCCCTGCCGACGTCGGGTGATGAGCGCCCCCGGGACGGGACAAGTTCACGTGCCTTAAAGCAAACTTGCAGTACACGGAGCGGATACCTCCCATATGGCAGCTGCAACAACACTGTCAAGAAGGAATCTGGCGCTGGCACACATTTACGCGCTACGGAAAAGGTCCTCCCCCGTCCGCTCGTTCTCGTGTATGTGTCTGGCTTACCCCGTCCGCGTCCTGGTCCTGCAGAGCGCTCATCCGAGAGAGGAAGCATTTGTTTTGCACCGTGTTTACAATCGCAATTAGTTCATGTAAATTCGAAATCATTTGTAATTGACATAATTGAGACTGGACATGCAATTACGTCGAAAGATTGAAGAACTTTCAGGTGAAAGGCCACACGAAATATTATTACCGGCGGTGGTCGAAACCTACGCTCCGTGTGCCACCCTCGCGCGTTTTCTGTCCTTGCCACGCAGAAGGGAAAGGGGCTCACACTGTCTAGAAACCGTATGTGCTGCTGGCGTGCTGCTCCATGAGTGTGTGTGTGTGTGTGATTGTGTGCGCATCGGCAGAAGTATTTCTGCATTAACACCACAAGAAAGCGCAGATCGAAACTATCCATCGGTATCGCGCTGTGTGGCCATGCAAAATTACTCTAAAGACAACGTGCAAACGCAAAAGGCTCTCATTTGGCATAAACGATCCAAGCCAAGGCAAATGAGTTAATCTGCCAAACGCCTAACGGCAAATGGACGCACACGTCAAATACTGTGCCACGCACCGAATGCTACTCCTAACCTGATGACCACGATGATGATGATAATGATGATGATGATGATGATGATGATGATGATGAAAACACTTGCTCTGTGTACTCACACGATAGTGACGATGGAACGAGAACATCCCAAGATTTCCGGATAAAACACAGTCATTATCTTCTTCCTTACAAAACGTTCCGTTCACCTGCAAACGATCCACCAGGGAGCGGACACACACACTCACACGAACCAGGAAGAGGTACATTTTATTTCAATGAAACGGAAAAATATACCGTCCCTAAGTAGCCGAAATTAAGTTAGTTTAAAGTCCCATTCCCGATGCAATTGAGCTCATTCAACAGCATCAGCACTGCGCGCTGCCCGTTTTGCTGTGCTTTGGGGCTCATTCGCCAGAGTAAGGAGAATAGTGGCAACAACAGGGCAACTGAAGCGATCAATGGCCCCGATCCCGGTCCGACTGGCTAACGTCACTAAAAGGGCATTTTATTTGTTCGGCTGCTGCTAATTAGAAGACCTTTGCGCGGTGAGCTTCGGTGCGTTTTTGATTGATGCCCCCCAACATACACACACAGGCAATGGCGAGAATGTGGCGCCACTCATCAACGGGGACTAGCCTTGGGAGTTTGGGCAACCTTCGGGCTCTTTGATTGTAGCTTTGGTGAGTTTTATGAATGGAAATATACAAAAACCAATAAACTTACGCATTCACTACGGATGTGTTCAGAACAGGGGTTTGCTCCTGATGATTTCATTCACAACTTCTGTGCTTGGTTAGATACATTCGGTGGTTCCATTTGCTTTCTTTACGTGATTTGTTGCACCACGAAATGTTACTGGCACGGTATTGCTTACTTTAAACCTAACAAGGTTTATACGGAAGTATATCATTCTGGAAAGTTTTGGGATGAGTCACATCCAGAAGTTTGATTTGTTAAGTTGTACTAAATGTAAATTATTTCTAATAAAACGCTGAAAATTCATATATTCATAAAAATTCATAAAAAGAGAAAAAGTAGTCGAAAGATTAAGCTAAATGGATGCTCAAACTATTGTTTTATCAGTAATTGATATATCCTTACGCCCAAACGCCTGTTATGCGTAAGGGACTCAAACTCAACATGTATCCATGTATTTGTTTAATTTACATGTTTACGTTCTATTATAAGATTTTGTTATGTATTGGATGATAATCATAATTGGATGATCATCCTAAATCAGTCTCTTCGGGACTTGAACCCATGACGGGCATGTTGTTACGTCGTACGAGTTGACGACTGTACCATCAGACCGACCCAATTAATTCTCGCTATATTTCTAATAAATGGATGAATTGTTTGTTTTGAACAATTAATGTTACTGTTTAAATCATGTGCAAAGTTCTATTAATTTTAAATTATGTGGCAGATAGAATATGTATTTACTATGGGAATTTTCTTCAACTCGGTTTGGCAAGTATTTCTGGCTGACACAGTACTATGGGAATTTATTATTATGTGATCAAGTAAAAACCAAGTAGAAACTAAACTCTCTGGCGAATCGTCGAACAATTTTTGCAAACCATGTTTCAAAGTGGTCAACCCATTTTTGGCTAGCAAACGTGTTTCATTACTACGGTGTTTGGTTGTAAAACATTTTTCTATTGTCAAGATTAATGCATGCGTCGTAAAACAATCATTTTGATGCCATCCTTTTATCGCGCCTAAATGATCGGACACATGTTTGGAGTAGTCCGAAATGAAAGCACGCGATGACGGGGCAGTTTCCGCACGGATTTGCCTCCGCCTAGATCGTCGGACCACAGCAGCGCTAACGATCGATCAATCGATCGAAACACGATCGAAGACACAATTGCACGCGGTGGGGTGTTGTAGCACCACAGCATCTATATAATTTGTCTCCAGCTGATATTTGTGAGTCGCTCAAAACATAAAATAATACATCCTGTGTGGACTATCGTGAAACCGTTTAATCCCCAAGCGGTGACGGTGCAACTTTTCTTCCGCGGGGCGCATAGATTCGTCGAACACGCCATGCCGGCGATGACCTGCGCGATGAAATAGTTTACATTTGGCTGGGGCTTGGGAATGATAAATTAGGCCCCGAGGACTGGGCCAACAACTTGCGGTTCCAATCACGGTGCTGCGCGCTGTCGACGGTAGAGGTGATAACAGAAGGAAGGCACGAACAGGATTGGTGATGAATTCCTGCACAGAAGATCGAATCGAGCTGCGATCGAGCAGAATGATTTTATCAAATAATTAAACTCTTCCATAGTTATTAATTACAGGCTAGCAATCGAACCTACAAGACCTGCGGATGGAGCGCGAATGAGAGAGATGCTCAATCTCTTACTAAGATAGAGAGAAAGAGAGTTAACCGATCATTTCCACCCTAGAGCCAGCGCACGGGTTACTTCCACGCAATTTGAAAGGGACGAGACGAATAGGCGAATGACACACACACGCCTCTTCCCATTGGGAGGTCGATTGATATTTTCGACGAGGTAGGTATTCGGACGCTACCCGATTTAGCTATGGTCCGCTAAATGGATCGCCTCGCCCCGCTATTTCGAGCAGCATAATTGAAAATCAATAAATCGTATTCAATTAAATAGAAATTAATCGTGCGCTCGTATGGCCAAACAATCGCTATCGAAGCGATAGGGCAGCCGATCGAAAACAGGTCCATGGCATCCGGGGGATAGTCGTGACAGGAAGGGGATAGGTTCACAGGGCGCGGCGGGTGGCGGAGCGGTTTTGGAAGCGACCACAACACTAGTAATAATTTATAGTTTTGACAGCTTCGTAAGCTTATTTGTTTTCTTCTAGCTAGTGCTTCGTCCCATTGTTGCGCTTCTTTTTGTCCGTCCATCATCAGCCCCCGGAGGGCTTTGCAAAGTAGTCGACAAGATCGCCTTAGCAAGGAAGGTGACGAAAAGGGTCACACGCACAGCGTCTGGGCACGACACGGGAACAGTACGGCCAGCCGTGGGCGCTGCAAGGAAGAAAGGAACTACAAATAAAGATGCAGCGTCACTGCTGAAATAGGAACGCCGTCGAAATGCCATTTTCTCACCGGGGGACGAGATTTTGAGCTCTTGAAAAATTGATATTATTATTGAATGTTTTACCACCAGCTAGTTGCCATTATTAACATTTTTAACACGCTTGTACACATATTTGCGTTTATGTTTTTTTTTTATCGGGCAGAAGCAGAGGTTCTCGTTGGGCTGGAAGCAGTAAGGCCATCGTGTGAACACAGTTTGTAAAATATGGGAGGGTTAGTTTTAGATCTACCATGAATGGTCACCTTATGATGATTTAACGTGCATTTTTAAACAAATTATGCGTGAAATCAAATACATTTTAAGCAAGTGTTTGTATTACTAAATCGAAATGCACCTCAATACTTGATTAAAACACAATAATTTATGACACATTCACATTTGCCTGGGAAACACTTACCTTGTCCGGTTTCTTCTTCCCAATCGGTGATGGAATCTTGGCCTCTTCTTCCGATGCGAATCGGTTAAATTTCATCATCTTTTCCTTCACACTCAGCTTGTTCTCTTCCGATGCAACCACTCCCTTCTCCTCCGGTTCAGCAGAGGCAACATTTTCCTTATTTTCACTTCTAGTATCACTCACTGATCCTGTGCACCGCTCATCGACCGAATTTTGGCGCGAGTTCGATGCAATACTGCCTCCCGATTCACTTACCCGCTTACGGGGTGGGATGGCTGGAGGAGCTCCGTCATCATATGGCACCATCATGTCCACGCTCGACTTACGATCACCATCCGGAAGTGAGCGTGTGTCGTTGCTGTTACTGCGCACAAGCAACGGATTCACTTTCCTACTGTCTACACTTGCAAACTCACTGCCGAAGCTTATTTCCGACCCACTGCGCACGTAATCGGAGCTGTTGCGCCGATTCAGAACGACACTGGCGCGCGGACTGCCTTGGTACGACACCGTGTCTGGAGACACCACCGGAGGCGGACGGTAAGGTGGAGGCTGCCTTAGCGGGGAAGCTTCACTATCGGACCCAAGCAAACCGTAGGACCGTGACGCCGGACTCATAGGCTGCGATTCGGTGCCAGCATCTTCCGGAGGAATCCCATTATAGTACTTGCGCCGCAGAACGAGGTACTTCTCGTTGCCCTCGTGCTTTACCGATGCAATTTTGTTGACATATTCCTTGAACCGTCGTCGAGCTTCATCTGTTGCGATAGAAAGAATGTAATAAGTTTGAAAATTAATACACAAAAGCACGATAACACCATAGCACACACACAGACATCGGTTTATCAAGGTTTCGTTCACGCACAAACCGATGAATCAACAAGTGTTTGTACCTGTGGCACGTACCTTGGGTATCTTTGTTCGTGAGAAAGCTGCGGAAGTGCTTCACCAGCGTGTGGTTGGTGAGCTTATAGTTATTCAGCACCATAAAATTTCTTATTTCCTCCATGGAAAGTTCTTTCGGCTCGGTATCCATCGTGCAAAGTTGAAAAAACACAGCGCACTACTTCACACAACACAACAAACACAATGTAAACAAACGAGCAAACGGGGTTACCGCGATTCGGAGCTGCTTTTCGGATATTTGGTAACGCTCATGGGCGTTATGTGTACACAGCACACTTCAAATGTTTCCAAATGCACTAAACGTTTAGCTAGTTTTCGTAAAATAACAATAAACTTTGCCTTTTTATTAGCCTTTCGCACGAGAATCGCACTTCGGTACGCTGCGGACGTAAACAAATGGTTTTGACGTTTCAGTTGACAGCCTGCTGGCGAAATTCACCATGTGAGTTTCGCCCGCTGCTCACGGTTTCGCTGCCTGATGAGAGCGAGAGAGTGTACAGCGGCACCACGTTTGTACAGCGGCCTAGTTCAGAATCATTTTGAAGCTAGCACGAGCTATGGTTGGTATTGAAAATAAGCAAATATTTTATCGAAATCTAAAAAACCTTCACGTTAAATGAAGTTAAGGTTGATACTGAAAATAAACAAAAGCAGCTGTAGACTTAAATAAATCATAATAAATTGAACTCAATTAACACCATCGTATCAATGCATACCGGCCAACTCTAGAAGCACGTGAGCGTTTTACACCATGTTACATTGGTAAATACTAACATTTCTAAATCACACGCAGAGATAAATCGGTTTCGTCTAAAGTATTTCGATAGAAATTAATAATTAGCAAGCCTTTCATCTGCTCTTCACGCGTTTACGCGTAATAAAGAGCTCAAAAGATGATCGATTTGATGCTACGCAGCAATTGCAGCACATTTACCGTCTGCGTCGAGTTGTGGCATCGGATCCCCTTGCTCGTAAACATTAGTGTCCATGTAGACGATATTAATAAAAATTTGTCATTCTGTTTGCAGATTTGCAGCCCTCTTCATTCGTCTCATTGCTCGCGAATGGGCGGCTGTTCGTCTATGTTAATTTCCCAGACGACAGCGATATAAATTGAGTGAAAGAGTAAAAATAACACAACCTCATGTATTGCATCTCAATCAAGTTGGTACATACAGCTACGCAATGGAAAGGGAATCACACCCGACAGCTCTGCTCCAGACGATTCACTTGTGCAAGAGAGAAAATAGAATGATTGCAAATATGAATCCATATTTTTCATAGTCAAATGTAATATTGAAGGCGTCTTCAATCTTCCCTGGGATGGATGATTGTTTTTTTTTTTATTTATTGTTCTTGAATTAAATTTCATCAGTCCAGTGAAGATCATGATCGTGAGGTACAAAGTGTTTTGGTAGAATTTCTGATTATTTAAAATGAATGAATTTTGAATTATTTCGCAAAGAATTTTATTCCATTTTGCAGCAAACACAACAATTAGTAACTGTATTCTTATGGTCGAGATTGTTCACCGTTTAACGAATCTTCCATCATCAGATTTTACCCTAAAGCCTAAGCTTAAAAAGCCGGATTGAATTGTTCGTGCTATAATTAGACAAGCTAATTTATTTTTATTCCTAGCGCAAATTTTCTGTGAAAGCCGAAACATTGGCCTGTTAAGCAGATTGTTAACCAACAACATTGCGTCGCCACCGAATAAAGCAAGCACGAAGGCTCGCTCAGCTTTCGAAAGCAATCATGCCCGATTCCAACGATCGTGCGCTCCATTTTAGTTCACCACTTTTACGGGCCACTTTCCACCGCGCAGTTGTCGGTGCCGCAACGGGACGGGAACCGCAACGTCCTGCCACCGGGCGGGCTGGTGCGAATTACTACGCGACCCGAACACGAATCGCCCGCCAGTGGACCACCTAAAGTGATCTTCCAAACGATACGACTAATTAAAATTATGGGACCCACCAAACCAAACAACCCATCGCCTTCTTTGCACACGTACGCGCGCGTACCCAGTGGCAATCTTAGCGGGCGACCTTTGCTTTTCGGCTGGCCCCGTTAATTGCTTCAACAAGACGTTAAATCCCGTTTCGTGCTATTACGTGACATCAAAATCGTTCATCCCCCTTTTTGTTGCCTCAGTTTCACATTTCTCGACGCCTCTTCGTCGAGTGGGGTTCATTTCTGCGTCGTCTTTGGCAGTGCTGGTAGCAGGTAGCAGGAAGAAGGGATTGAATGGCAAATAAATTGATCGAAAGCTAAAAATACTCCCGGCCACCGAAATCTAACACCATCCCCCCTGCGCCAGAGTGTGTCTTGGTACATGTTAAGTCATTCTTAAAGTTTGCCAACCTGATCGAAGTTCTTTGCCGGCAGATGGATACAATCACACAACATGGCCAGAATGCTAGTATTGTACTTGCGAAAGAGTATTGCATTTTGGAGTAGAATATTATGTATGGTTGAAACAATGTATATGTCGCTCTGCCGACGACGGGTCGAATTGTACCATGTTTTGGTTGCGTGGAGCGGCCGTATCGGCCTGTTTGGTTTCTTCGACTGTGGTCAACCGATGCAATCGAGAGAGGATCTATAATTTATCATATTTATAGATTATTTACATACAAATGGCCAACTATTCGCTCATTAATTATGGAGCCGAGCATCTTCGGCAGATGCCTTGTTTCGTCCTTACGTTGTACGGTATGTGTGTGCGCGTGTGAGGCCTGTGAGCGGTAGGTGGTTTTGTATTTGGCAGCATAAAGAAGGCGATAAGATGGTGCTGCACTACCCCGCCAAGATTTGCCACCAAGACAATCAATAGCAATTAGCTGTGTTACCGATGCAAGAGTGAATTTGACAGTACATTTGCGCACGTAAGATGCCCAACATTGAAAAGTTATTGATAACTCTGAGTAGTAGTGCTATTGGTAATGTTTAAATATTCTTTATCTTCTCTAAATGCTATTTTATTTCAATAAAAAGTAGCACTGCAAGAAATAAGAAAATGTTCTTCTCTCATCCTGAGCTGCTGTTTGTTGTCTGTACAAGCAAACATGCACATCTGCTGTGTTGGGTTTAAAATGTTCTCTTTTCACAAGACAGTTTCCTCTAGAGAAAGCAACGTTTTGCACAAACGGTTCAACTAGGATGAAAAAGAATAAAAAACAAAACTCATTAAAACACCCGCAACACGAGAAGTGACGCCCTCCGAAGCTTTGTTCGAACCTTCATGTTCATCTCGTTGTCTGTGATGTGATGTATGAAACAGGAGCCTGCTCAATTTCTCCGTGACATGTTGCTTTTAGACACGCGAGAAACCAAACACAGACCCACTGGCTTTTGCTCGAACATTGTAGGATTTTTTCTCAATAATTATCCTTCTAGTAGGCTAATTACCGTTGTCCTTCCGAGAAAGGTTCCGTTGAACTTGAGCTATTTGCATTTCCTTGCCAAGCAGACGGACTCAACGAAGACGTCTTGTAACAAGATGAACAAAACCGTGCACGCGTCAGAAGACACGACCGAGCTATACCACCGTTTGGCTTTGTTTAGACGGAGAGAGTGAGTGAAAAATAAAACACATAAAAAACATGCTTGCATGCAAAGGTCTTATCGAAGCGAGGAGGAGCGTTGGGAACTTCTTACTAGCAAACCGATAACCCGAACGTGGCGGTTTTCTAGCTCTAAAACTTTATCATGAGAAGTGAACGCCGTAGGAACGAAGATTTGACATCGTACCGGCCAAAACTACCTCGAGTGCCCATCCGGGTGTGCTTTTTGGGAAGCGGAAGTCTTTAAAACCGTTTACCATTATTTCCCTTTTCGACACGATGGTTACGATTCTTCTGACGGCGGCCGCTCGATGAGAATCAACCGAATCGTTTTGCGTCCCTTTGCAGTGATGAAGACGATGGCGATGATGACGTTGTTGGGTGATGGTGGTCAATGGGACCCAACTTAAGCCCGCAACATGATGGCGCTTTGTGTTCGCAACAGAAGGGTGGCTTCCAACGCGTGCTCCTGGGAAGGTAATAGAAATGATCGGCGACGGAACTTGACGCCAACCAGCGGCCAAGAAACAGTCATGAAAAGGGTTCAAATGGATACGAAGAAAAGCCAGAAGTGATGCACGCCGTCTTGGCTCGGAAGTGAAAATGTGGTAGAAAAGTTTTACGAAAACTAAGGGCACCTTCGGTCAACCTGACCGTCAACCCTTGGCACTTCTTGCGAGCTCCAGCAAAGAAGGGTAAGGCTGTTTAATGAATGGTAAATATTACCGAACGTTGCTTCTTGAGAGGCTTTGCGCCTCACCTAGAACAAGCGGTGTGCTTACGATTGTTGACCCCATTTCATAAAAGGGAGCAGTTTGTGTGAGTGTGTGTTTTTGTGTTAGGCTTGTCCGTCGGCAAACTGTGGTAAGAAAAGATAAGTGCCGCGAACATGTTGCTATGATGCGGAAGCGGTCCCCTTTATTAAGCCAAAGACCATTGACCATCGACGTTAAGATAGTAGTATTAAAAATACAAATTGATGCGGTCAGTACCAGCATAGGAAGGGAGGTTGTTGGCGCCCGTTGTACAGGCGACGCCTCGGTTTGCTTTGGTTGTTTTGGATGCTCTGCAGTTCGAGTTTTTATTTGTCATGAAAAATTTCCTTCTTAGTGTGAATGACTTAGATGCCAGTGATTTGGTTCATATTCGGAGTAACAAAGTTCTCAGTTGTGCATTTAATTCCTGTGTTTTTTGAGTATGCGTGAAGTAGAACATAAAATGGTATTAGGTAAATAATCAACCGTTGTGCGGGACTTGATAGCTTCTTCGCACGGATGGTTTGTTTTGCAATCTCCGAATGAGAAACTTGCAGCCGAAGGAGAATCACCAAATTATTCCACACAGTAAAACGACCGCAAAATGTCAGCTTGTATAACACAACTGGATAAGTGTAACGCAGCTGTATTTTGCTATGTTAAAACGGTTTGTAAAACATTTGTCTTAGTGTTTAATGCAGAACATTAGTTCTATTTCATGTTCTTGCTTTGCTTGGCCGAAACTCAGCAACTCGCGAGCAACGCTCCTCAATATAAAAGCGTTGCACAGATTTCAAAGCTATATGACCTTAAGATGAACCAACTGTTGGCGGAAAGGTGAAATTTTATATTTTAATGGTTATTTTATTAACCGCCATGTTGTTTTCCCCACCCGCATCAACCACCTGATACGTCTTACTGAATATGTATCGCTTTCTTGCACTAGCGTAAACTCCGTATTTGCTCGTTGCATTTTCCACTCCTTGGTGGTGGCTTACCACCGTAGTATATTGTTCAGTTTAACTTTACAAACCATCTGGTTTATCGTTGGTTTTTCTTCTTCTTTTTCTGTGGTGTTGCACAATTTTCAGCCAAGCCTTTTGCGGGATGGTTGAACAGCGGCCGCCGTGTTAAACAGATATTGAACATACTTTTTGGTTAGCTTTTGCTACGGGATAACAAACAAACAAGATTAACAGGGCATGAGCAATGAATAGAGGAGCAAATAACTTGAAGCTTCGTATAGTATAAAGCATAGTCGAGCAGTTGTTTCGCAAATTTGCAGAAAGTGGGTATAATGGCTAGCTAGTGTGTCGTTGTATTTCATAGACCACAACGGTATTTTTACAGTATGAAACTATTTTAGTAGAATTTGAAGCATTTCTTCAATACAAAGGAGAAAAATACTTTAAAATTATATAATTTAATATGGATTATGATTAATTTATAATAATTATTTAATACAGATTATAGATTAATTGATATAGCTTATAGATAGCAAAAATGATAAAAATGAATAATTTAAAAAAACGAGTAAAATCCGGATTAAGTATTACCAAGACCATACAAACATTAGAATTTTTTATTTTATCGACAATCTTTAAGTTTCATCGTCATGAATTGACTCATGAAATATTCTCATGAAACTGCAAATGAACATATTACAACTCTCTTCTACAGCATCGATATGGAAAATCAAGCAACATGAATCTTTTAGATTATGTTAACCGTAAGAGCTATATCTTTACATTTGAAAACACTCGTTCGATATCATCACATTATCTTGTTAATGTTATGTTATTTTCATGTCTCTGATTTATCTGGGACAGTTTACTGTAATACACACTGAGACGTGTTTCAAAATTCTTCTTTTGATGTTTTTTGATGATTCAAAATTTTGTCACATTTCTAATGATCAGTAGTGCAGCGTAACCGTTCCGGAGGTACAGTATCGACGGAAAGAACATCGTGTCAACCACACATGAGTAAGCCGTGGAGCGTTGGATAACGAGTTATGTACACGGTCACATTCCGAGTGACAGTACTCGGTGGCTGGCCGGATACGGCACGCTCGAAACCCGATAGCACAGTACCGGATGCGAACGGTTAGCTGATGAGCCAAAGGAGGATTCAGCCATCCAGAGGGTAAGGCTTGCCCGAGCGCACGTGCGAAGGATGCGACTGTAACACAGCCATACACACACACACGAACGAGGACCGAACGAGAAAACAATCGCACGCTCGGTACATAGCCCACGTTTATGTACGCCTCGGGGCAGCGTCCGAAGCTGAAAAGCGACTCCGCTCAACTCAAGCCAGAACCAAGAGCACTGGGCGCCTGTGCCAAGGCAAAGCGAACCGACCCCTACGCAATCCTCGTGACCGTATCTCCCCTTTCCTCCCGCCGCTGTGGCACCGTCGCACCCCTTTGCTGTGTCGTTGTCCTCGAACCACGAGCTCAGGAAGGATCTCGGCGGCACAGCATCGGGCCACCCAACGGCACAGCATATGTGAGCTGCGGCAATGAGTCACGTTGGGTAGCCTTCAGTGCTAAATTGCATACCCAGCAAGTCAAACATAAATAGTTTTCCCGAAATTACCATTTCACCTGTGTACTGCTTTGACCGTGTCAAGTGAATTTCTTTGTGGATCTCCATAGCACAAAGGAATTAAAAAAAAAAAAATAATAAAACGCATACGCGATCGTGAAAAATGTTCGTCTCTAAAGTTGACCAAGATTTGGGTAGTTGTGTTGTTGTTTTGTTTTCTCGCATTATGTGACACGGTATAATTTCATAAATGGTATAATTGCATGTTCACATTGGGCATTCTTGAGTGCGGTTGTGCTAGTGATGCGATCGCGATCGCGATGATCAGCCTAATGAATGTTATTGAAGCGCAGCGACGCATCTGCTCGCGATGGTTTAGTAGTGATCGATATGGAGTTCCTCGTAATGCAAAGTTGAGCTGCACCGGTCGTGGCACTTTTGACGAATGTTGACAGTTGACATGGCTTGAACATGATCATCGTTTGTAAAGGCGGCTGGTAGCAAGAGTGCACATTGTTCTACGGGTGATCTATTCTTTGCAAACATGGTGATGCAGTTAACTGGAAAGAAGAACGAAAAACGTCCATAAAACAGTTGGCAAATATTGTATCACATTAACTGTGTTTTTTAACACGTACAAGTGGAGAATATTATTATTCAGTTGTAGGTTGTGCTACCTTTAGGGAAAATATAAAGGTGTTTGTGTATAGTAGACATTTGTACTGTGAACGAATCGAATTCATCGTTAATTATATAGGGTTGAGAAGAGAGCAAGCTGCATCATTGACGAGTGATAGCAAAGCAATTCCATCATGGACATTCCGGGTGTGAACGAAAACTGGGAGCTGGAAGTGAATCCACTCATGCAGGAAATGCAAGCAGCTCACCGAGAAGAGGAGTACTTTAATCCTCAGGAGGTAAGTGCCGTAACACCATCACACGGGGAGGCAGGGAAAGCTCAATATGAATGTGAATGATAATTAGCTGGCAATATTGCCACTTAAATAAATAATCCCTTTTCATCGCGGACCGTTACAGTTGCTGCACTGAGCTAATCTGGTCAATATTCATAAGACGGTGTCAGGTGTTACGGCTTCCAAATTATCCACCAAACAAGCCAAAACTATGTGCATACAGACAGCAACACATTTAAAACACGTTTCGAAATGTAGATTTAACATACGGCAAGTCATTGTGGTGTGTATCGTAGGGATTATTACCTTTGTTAGAGTTATGTTTTTATTTTCTATTGGCCATCATTCCATGGTATGTGTATTTAAGTTGATTTAGAACAACCGCGTTCTATATTTATTTGGTGTTGTTATATCTGTCAAGTATTTGATTATGAATGATATCTTTCTGCGAGCCAAAACTGTGCAACATGTAAACATAAAACAAACTTAATTGTGTCCTTCTGGGCAGTGGCGGATTTAGGGTGTTGGGGGCCCTAAGCGTTAAAAGGATTGGAGGCCCCCGCTTGGTGTCGACCGGGGGGGTGTGCATATGGTTGCATTAGGTTTTGAATCAAACACACTTTAATGGTTTGCACGGGGGGGGGGGGGGGGTTCAGAATGCTTGGCCTGGGCAGAATCCTGGGCCCCAATAGTTTATGAGTCCCTTCATCCATGGGGCCCCTAACTAGCACAGAAGATCTTGCTGAGACTACTGTACACATTGTTCTATATGCTAGAATTACCATACACGGGGCCCCTACATTGACGGGGCCCCCCGCGGCCGCTCAGTCCGCGCACCGTTAAATCCGCCACTGCTTCTGGGGGTGCGTGTCAATGAAAATGTACAGAAAATGAAATCGAAAAGAGTTATTATTTTTTTCCAGTGTATCATCCGTCGGTGTTCGTAGATTCGTTTAAAAAAGAAAGAAAACAAATGTATGTACAGGCTTATTCATACTGATAGTTACCAACTCCGAGCAATGTAGCTGAACAATACAAAACAAAAATCTATATCATCCACGACGGTTACTAATTGAGCTGTTCCTAGCAGAACGATCTCTCAACAAAGCGCCAAACAATTTAACTAAGCCAATGTTCCTCAAAAGCATCGACGCATTACATTGTTGATTCGGTTTTTCCCGCTATCCCTTCGGGCATTAGACATGTAAGCGTATTTTCCAGGCTTTTTCCACCCAACCGTCCAACAGCAAAATTGTTGATTATCCGTACGAAACGAGCGCCGGAGTGATTACCCTAGTTTATTAGCAAGAACGGTGCCGAACAACTACCGGTGCCCCGGTCCCGAGGCCGAGTACGCGTACGGTACGCTAGAGGATCGTCGGCATACGGTACCGGGAATCATTCCGGCAGCAACAGAAGCAGCAGCATGTTTCAACAACTTTATTTTTATTAACCCATTTGGATCATTAATATTCCGTAGTGCGTAGTGTGCCCTCCATTCTGGTAGGATCATTCTTCTCGCCCGCTTACGCATCTTCATTATGAAGTTTCGCTATTTCGGCTGTGTACGGTGAAAGGCTGCATCGTGGAAAATGTTTCGGAACATGGATGCAAATTATAACCTAATCAACGGTATTGCCGTGGCATGGGTATGGCGTTGCCAACAGGGGAGTTCAGGAGAGGTGTGGTATGGTTGGAAGTTGGGAGGAGTTATTTTTCTGTTCCACCGGAAAGCGTTTGAGTGTCCTTTGTGAACACCAAGGAGAGGATGAAACTTTGAACATTGCTGGTGAAGGGTGTGTGCAGATTTAAAAATGATATTATCATACATGGAAAAGTATGAATTCTATGAATTGTATATTCATAGTAAAGTAAATTTAAGAACTATTTTGTATGATATACATTCTGAAAGAAGTACAGAACTATAATTATAATAGATAACAGCTATTAAGAGATTACTATGTCTATTTTTTTAAGAGATAAAACCTAATGTAGAAGAGATTTTATTAGATCCTTCTTCAAATTTTACTAGATATTTAAAACTAGTAAAATATAAAAAAAGTTGGTAAATGTAATACTTTGTTAATCAGCGATAGAAAAATGTCCCAATAATCAAACAACAGACATATTAAGTTAAAAATATCAGCTAGAACTATCGAAAGCACTGGCAACTCAGGGTTTAAAAGGATTCCTCTGTATGTTATTGTAGATGGAGCGCTAACACAGCTCACAGCAACTACAAGATCGACGATTAGTATGATACGCTACTTTGTAGTAATTTCGTAGGTTTAGAACAAACTTAGTTTTTGTTTCTATTTCCCATCGCCCGACTCCCGGCGGACCCCTAAAAATCAAACCACCACAGTTCACACACCCATAGTTTACAACCCTGCTGAACAACTACGAACAGATGTTGTTCGCTCCGTCCGAAATTGGTAATACTTTAGTTTTGTGGTCGGCAAACAAATTTATTGACTTCGTGCTAGTAGTACCCGCCTTCGCCTTCATGTGCGAAGCGTACACCGGACGCGAGACAGTAACAGTAAGGCCACCCTGAATCACCTCGACAACAAGAGAGGCCAGAGTTTTCCGAGAGGGAAAAAAATAAAAACGAAAATTTATACAAAAAAGAGGCATGAAGCCGCCCTATCCTTCCCTGTGGCCGCAAATAATCGGTGACCAAATGAACGGACCTGCTAAAAAAAGCTCCACTCACTCCCGGGCACGACAAAAAGGACCATGTACATCCACGGCCCCGGTCGCCCCAGCACTTCAGCGCCGCTGGTCCATCGTCGCTCATTGACCACTACTGGGGAGGATGGGAAAAAATAACCATACAAGGAACGCGGTTGACCACGATCGTTCTGGTAAATGTCCGATTCTCCGATAAAATCGTAGGAGCTCAGCGTAACACCGGTGTACCAAGAGAGCTCCATCATTTGTAGCTCCCTGTATCGGTCTAGAGGCTGTGTTGGGCCCCGGATGTTTAACCTAACCCAACCGCTTGCTCATTTTTACCTCCTCGCTGCTCACCTTTCCTGGCCCGTTGCATCCTAGAGCGGGGCTAGGATAAAGGAGTAGAATAAATTATTGCTCATGTACGTACACTTTTCCCGTAGCCAAAACCAGCCAACCAACTTTTGGCATTCCGGTGCCGACCGTCTTGCTCCAGCCGACTGAACGGGCCGAGGGCCGATTTTCCCTCGCTCATTTTCCCGTTTCGGTTTTCCGGAACCGGGGGAAAACTCACTCGCCAATAACGAGTGTCCAAGCGGAATTGGTGATAGTAAAAACCAGCGTCACAGCTGGTTAACTGTCCGAAGCTTGTCCATCCATGTCCGGGACTCGGGTAGGAGGAGAAGTTTGTAGCATTTTGCTAACAACATCTCCCTGACGATCAAATATTCAGTTTTGAGGGTGGTTTTTTTAATGTACAGAATCAATAGAATGATTCCCAAAAACAATATCCCATCGGATAATGAAATATGGTGCATGAAGAAGATGGTGTAGGAGCAAATACACTTTGTTGTAACGGCGGGAACGTTGATTAATCCTGTTTTATTTGTGTAGTTTTTTTCATCGTTGGATTTAGTTTGGGATGAAAAATTATGTATCGAATAAATCAAGTAACGTACGTTTGTTACTCACCATTAATTTAATCGAATAAATGCTCAATCTATCATTTGACAATCGGTTTAAAATCACATTGAAAGTGGTCATTACTTGCTTAAAATAATAGTTATTAAAATTATGGTGAATTGAACACTTCCTGCTTTGAAAATGTGAGCCTGGACCGCTATGCTCGACCATTATTTTTTCTCTGCAAAATATGATCTGATTGTACCGCAAACAGGGAAATTGGAAATTGTAGTCGTACGCTCTTTTTTAAGCCCCGATTCACATTAACGCCGAATTAAATGCATTAAAATTAATTAAAATGGCCGCCACCGGAACACCGCTCCGTCGGGTAAATATGACAGATGATTGCTAATTGAGTGCGGATGGCAGTCTGTGGTCGATTGGCAAACCTAGTCGGCTAGAAAAGAGGGGAATAGAGGGGTAGTGGTAAAGAGCAAAAAAAAACCCAACGCCCAGGACCTGTGTCCATCTCGTTGATCCGTTTTCACGTGCGGTAGCGTGTGTAGTTTCCGCGTCAATTGCTCGTCACTTGCTGTGCGAATGGCTGAGCGAACCCGAACCGTCGGCGGAAGTGGACCCACTGTGGTAAGGGTGGGTGTACCGTGGGCACCGTTTTCACCTTGGCTGTGACAATTATTTTAAAATTTCGCTCAACCACTCAGCCGGAAGATGTCGTTTGATTACATCAATCGTTCAATATGCTTAATTTCACATTAATTTGCTTTCGGTCGGTAAGTGTGCAAACCGTGCAGCAGGGTTGTATGTGTGTGTGTGTGTGTGTGTGCTTACATCAACATGTGTGCAAAGTTCTGTTCAAAGGGTTGGAGGGAAATGGGATTTGTGTCAACTGAGTGAAAAATTGCCTTTTTTCTAAAGTGACACATGATGTAATGAGTTGCAACGGCACTAACGATATTAATTTTAGTTTCGCATTTTGTTTTGTTTTTTGGCTTGTAATGTAAATGTAACGAGTGAGTTTAAAGTATTTTTTTGCGCGTTGAAGTACGTTGACGTTAAAATGTGCCGTATAATTTATTAAACATATTAAAGGTCAAAACCTCGAACTATGGAAAAGATTTTCTCTAGCACTGTTCAAGCAGTCAATGGAAAATATAAACATCCTTTTGTTCGTGGCACATGTTGTGATTTTATGCTTCGAATAGCTACAAGCTCATTTGGAAACATTTCCACTACTTCAAATGTGTTTGTGTGGTGTACTCTAGCGGCTAGTAGTTTTTTTATGCGTCGTTCCCTCCCCACAGAGCATTTCCCATTAATTCAGCGTAAAAATGCAATTTACACCCAAACAGATTTTTTCTCCATCATTTGAATGCGCTTTTTTATTATTTTCTGCATTTGTGCAAACAAGCCCCCGCTGCTACGGTTTCTGTTCGGGCACTTTTTTAAAACCACCGGAACGATTATTCTGATCCAACGAGCTTGGCTTTGTTTCGGTTGTCACTCTTTTTTGTGGGTCTCCTCTCCTTTCTGCTGGTGTTTTCAGATCGGACTCTATTTTTCATTCTCTGCTTTGTTTTCCACTCAAAGCCCGATGCTCCCAATACATAAAATATGGGCTTTAAATAGATTTTTGTGCATGCAGTGGAGCAATAATTATAATTCAATTTCCTCGACAGTACAACATTATTTTTGTACCACCATTTTTCACACACGTTTTGGATGAGTTGTGGGTGGTAGGATAGGAGGAGTTTGGCTTGTTGAAAAAAAAAATCAATTGTGATAATCTAAAAAAATGTGCATCGTTATATCCTTATGAGAATAAAACTAGTTGACTTTTTCATCGGCTTATATGCTAGCACCATGATATGGCTAAACTGTGTAATGCAAGCATCAGAATAAAGCATATCAATATTTTTTATGAGCAATTTGGGATGATTGTATTTATTCGCCTCTTAAAGTTAATTTAAAATATGTTTTTAATAGCTAGTACAATCTTTTGTGCGAGTTATATACTGCTTGCTATTTTCTTGCCCCGTCATTGTCGGTTCATCATATCGCATCATATAGAAATAGAAAAATGTATGATTCATTTCATAAGGCATTTTTTTATTTTAGAAAGCGTATAAGTGATAAAACATATCTTCATATAAAAATAAGCAAAGAGCAAGAGCAAAGAATTAAAATGCACCACAAAAAAGAAGACAAATGTCGCTTCAATCGTGAAAATCGTTGTTCGATGATAAATTATGTATAAATAAATAAACAAATGACGCGAAAGACTCATGCATTTATAATAATATGCCGTCATTGATGCAGATATTTTTGTTCGCTCTTCTGTGTTTGTGTGTGTATGTCGTCGAATGCAATAAACCAACGAAATGAGAATACTTTTTTGGTGGCTAAACGGCACGGAGCAAAAGGCATTCGGGAAGGTGCACTGAAAGAGCCTAATTGAAAAACACTCAACCTAAATCAAATACACTTACCGGAACGCATGCTACTGGCTGTGTGAATGCTACCCTTTAAAACATACAACCGCCGTGGAGATCGATCCGCCGCACACGGTTGCAAACGAAATTCGAAACTAATGTGTGAATATTCTGCTCCTGCTGGAAGTATTTATTTTTTCATGACGAATGACGAATGACGAATAAAGTACGTTACATGTTGGAGGGAGGACGCACATACACACAAGGTAGATAACGGTGGCAGGGAGAAAAGAATGCAGATGCCTTCACTTGCCAAAAAGCGGTTGATTGATGCCTGCAATTAGGACTTATTGTTATCATGTGTTAAAAATCAACTTAAAACAAGACACACACAAAAGCGCGATTAAAAGCGAGACGTATTAATTATGGAAGCTTTCCATCTTATGTGCAGGTGTAGTTTAAAAATATTAAGGATATTTGTATAGATCAGTCTGCATCTGCATATGCTCTGCATGCAAATTGTGTTTCTACGCAGTCAAATTCAATTTATCCTTATGTTTAGTAATTAAATATGTTGTCCGTAATTAATCAACTGGCGAAACGTGTGTATACTATTTGAATTTTTCCAACAAACTTCACACGAATGTCGTTTGCAACGTACAGCTTCGCTTCAACAGTAACAAAGTGCATAAAACTCACTCTACTCACTCTAGAAACGACACAACCCGGGGAATAGTTCCTGCTCGCCCAGAGAAGAAACACGATAAGGGAGGAGCCGGGTACCTCCCTGGCCCTGCGAAACATCGTCAGCGGTGACATTATTCGGCTTAAGAGGCGCTAAAGCGTTGCCCACGAAATAAATAAAAAAATATATATATATATATCTCCAAACCACCGCTGAGTCCATAGAAGTTTTGGTGGTCGCAAAAGTAAAGTGCACCCATTTGCACAGCAGAACGAAATTTCGTGTATGTGTGATGGGTCCGTTTTTTTTTGCTGCCCGGGGTACTATTCTCGTGCATTACCGCGCACCGTGTGCATGTTAGTGCTGCCGCCGTCCTGACACGGTAAACACATGATGTGTTTCCCTGAGAGGTGAAACATAAAAAAGGCGCTACCGAAAACGAATACTGGAGGCGCAAATTAACGCTCTTCCCGAACCGTGTGCCGTTGTTTCTCTTGGTGTGAGATTCCTTCTGATTTGTTCTGCGTGCAGCGTCCCAGTTTTGGGTCACGATTTGAGTTTCTCGTCTTTAGGCGTACAGCTTGAATTAAAGAAAGAAAAAATAAACTTAAGATACCTAGAACACATATTTGCGAACCATCCACCTTTCAAACGCATAGTCAACATCTACTATTTCGGGGACCCATTTCGGGACATTATTCCAAGCTCGTGCGACGGTCTGGTGCCTGTGTGTGCTTTCGTTTATGATCCGGACTTTTTTTACGATCAAGATAAGTAACTGCAATGCCTTTTAAGGGAAGCTCGCAAAGCAGAAGCATGAGATGTAACGTGAATAATTTGATTTAATGGAACTAAGGCAATAAATCACGTGTAGGCAGAGAAGCACTTGGTGAGTGCTTGCTCTGCGCGATGGATCCTTACTCCAAATAGCGAAACAATGTGGTTTAACTTAAAGTTAACCTTCCTCGAAAGGTACAGATTGGTACGGCTGACTTTGGTTGAAAGTAAAAGTTTTTGCAGGCAAAAGCATGTAATGGTTGTAGCTGTAGAGTAATATTCCACCATAATTAAGATGCAGAAGATAACGAGACACTTGTTGCCTGTGTGGATGGCTGGTGGTGGTTGCTATTAATAGCTCGGTTCAACAAATCATGCTTTGATGATTTGATTACGGAGCTTCTAGTAACTGGTGAGCGACCCTGGAAAGTAAAATACTTTTTATGGGCCAATTTCACTTTGACTCTACCGCACAGTGTACAGCCATGCAGCCATGTCAGTAAACGGACTGTACTCTAAAATGGTAGGGTAGGTAGGGTGGCAAAGGGCGTAATGTTGGGTGTAACTGGGCGTAAGACATCATAAAACAATTATAGTATGTGTTGATTATAGCGAGTAGTAAAAAGGATTTGAGTGATCTTATTTCTGCCTTAGCCATGGCCGAAGTAACTACAGTAGCAGACAAGCAGGCAGGCAGGCTTTATCACTGCAGCAAGAGGGCGCACCACGGGAGCAGCCTTCACTGTAGCTGAGTTGTAGGGGGTTAGGAGAAGAAATAATAGTAAAATTTTGCGGTTCGCTATTAATTTTGCTCGAGCGCCATAAACTAAAATTTGTTGAAATAGCTCATAATGTCGGAAATCGTCATAAAGTCACATTGTGCTGCTACCCTTCGTGGCCGTTGACCGTCTGCGTCGTTTTAATGTGCTGTTAACGATACGTAGGCCACTGGGTAGCAAGCTTATCTTAATTTAATGATTACAGCTCTTGGTTATTATCGTTTCAGGAGGAAGCAGCAAAACAGGGATAGACATGATGGCAAATACAGTAGCTGATTTGATTTGGTTTAACTACCAACATTAGAAGTGGTTTCATATTTTGTTGGTGTAGTATTGGACACTTAACAAAGACGTAGAATAATAGCATCAAGTGTTAAATCACACTCCAGCAGATGATCATCTCAGCAGAGTCCGTAGATGTTGTAACATTCCAAAAATCAAAAGTGCAGCGCTATCTCTGGACGATCCTTGTAATCGATCATCGGTTCGATCAGTCGTGTCGTTTTATCGAGCTATCCCTATCTTCGAGCTCTAGGGGATGCTATATCCGTAAATCCACAATATTCGACGGGACGGGCTAACTAAATCCTTCTTGGTCAGTCTGACCCATATCAGTCTTGCCGTGAATGAGCTGGTCACTGATGGTTAGGCGCTACGGTGGCGAAGGACACTTTCTTAATTACGATCCCTATCAGTAGCAGACGGGAGTGGACACAACAGTCTGGACAGGCAGTGGCGAGGCCAAGCAAATTAATCTCTCCGTCTCGCGCTGCTGTCATCATTGAAATGTACACCGTACGGTCTAAACCGCAGTCACGTTCAAGCGCCTTCCTGCCCAAACATGCACACACACACACGCCTTGTTGGATGGAAAGGCGCAAAGACGCCAGCGCATCTTTCTTACCAAAGAACCAACAAAAAAGGTCGTTCTTCGGGATCCTCACCGGAAGGTGAACATGAGCTTCCTTTTTTCCCTCCGCTTTCGTTTACCGTTTTTACCTTTCTCTCCCAGACCCTGGTCGACCTATTCTGAGTGTAACGTTCTGCTCTGACTGTAACACCCCTGTCCGATCGTGCTACCTGGAACGCGCCGTGCCGTTTGTCGACCTCGGAAAAGCGTCCCAGGCTGACAATCGGGGCAAGCAGAATTTTGAAGGCATTTATAATCCACTAATTGTTTGGCGCCATCCAGTTTTGGGAATGCAGCCTCTCGCTTGCACACCATCTAAAGTCCGTTTGTAAGGTGGTTGGAACATTTTTCCTTTCCTTTTGAGGGCTTTTGCTTTCCGTTCCCGTTGTTGCGTCCGAGGACAAGAGGACCGTCATGATGCCATTGCTTTGGTTGTCTTCTTAGCAGCGGACCGAGGCACTTTTGGTGGCTCAGTACCCAAAACTCCAAGGACCCAAGGAGTGCGGCGTTAAGGAAGCGCCAAATGGACGGACCACTGGTGCACTCGAACGTTGGAAGCGCAAAAAAGAAGCAAAGTTACGAGCAGAAGGGAAACTTTTCATAAAAATCTTAAAGCCGTTCCCTTCGATGTGTGGGGAGCGTCCGGGAGTGGCGCTAGCACGCCAAAATCCAGCCCATTGCTGGATTCTCCCGTAGTGGTGGAATGGTGGAACATAAAAGTTTAAGGTCTGTTTATTGTTTTCCTCGTCATCCTCGTGGTCCTGGGTATGGGGCTTTTTTATGTGAGCCTCCTTCGTTAAGCCCGCATCGCTGTAGAAGCGTGCTCTCAGCGCCTCTTCGCATGCTGCCCAACGGCGATCGCTCCAGCCCGCAGTGGTCCAGCCCGCAGTGGTCCAGCCCGCAGCGGTTTTGCAGCTACAACCATGACCCTTTCCTTGGCACAGTCCCTCCATCGTTCCGTTCGTACGACTTGCGTCTGGGCGCAAGATTTTATTGTTATCGCTGCGTTGATGTTGACCATACAAATAAAATTATATTATTTTTTATTGATGGTTATTTTTACCTTCCTCGCCGTCCGGACCTGTTGCAATGCCGGGCATATGTGTGTGTGCCTGCAGGGTTTGTTTTTATATTTATTTTTATTCATTTTTTGGTTTTGTTTTAGCAGAGGCTCATCCCTATCTCAGGCTTGTTAACTGCTTACTTTTACTCTCTTTGGCCGGATCGGCCGGAATGGGAAAGACATTCTCTAAGGCTCATCACCTTCTTCTATTGCACATCAGTGACACTAGTGGACGAGAGCTTATCGTGGTTGTCGTCGTTGTGTTGTTTTGTGGCCGTTTTTTGTTGTTGTTTTTGTTGTCGTCCACTCTTCTCGCGATACGAGTAAGAATCGTGGCTGGCGCGACGGTGACGCTGGCTGTGGTCAAGTCTCCTCCGGAGGTAAAGTTGTTGAAATGGCTATTATAAAAATCACATTTTTATGTATTGATTAATTGACGCTGTAAATTTTTGTGACATTTTCTGACCATGCCCCTTACGATGGCTCGCCTGTTTCTTCCGGCACCGTTTCCATGGTACGTTTGGGCTTTGCTGTCCGGCACAGACCCTCTCCGTGCTTTCGTGCCGACGCGCTGAAACGCGTCACCGTCGCGTCAATCAATTGTGCACGTTGATGTTTGCGTGGTTTTGACAGTTTTTGGTTTATTTTTAGATGGCAGTGGTGAGGCGAAGTTTATCAAAAGTCGCACATACTAAGTCATGGTTTGGTGTATTTGACTGTAACTTAAGTGCATTTAGTGTGTATGGCATGGAATGTTCCAAATATTTATTTTTTCTTATTAATGTTAGACTCGTGTTAATTAAGCTAATGAAACATATTTAAACAATGCACTCGAGAACATCCGATTCTTGTAAAATGTAATCATAAGCATCGGGTTTGATCAGGGAAGTTTATTTAACATAGACTAAGGCATGCCATTTCTTGACAAACAAAATTTTCTTATCACCTCCACACCTTACTGTAAGCCGTTTTACGGAACTGAACAACAAAAGATTCAAATGTCCTTCATGCTTCAGAAAAATAGACAGGATCGCCCAGGGCTACCTTCAAACCAGCAACAATAGATTCGGTGTGTACTTTCTTGTTCTCCAATGACCCAAATTATCGCCCCGAACCGTTCCATCCCCGAACAGTTCCAGTTTATGGTTGAGATGCAAATGAGCGATACGGAAAAAATAAATACAGGAAAAACACTAATGAGCGTCACAGACCGTCGCAAACTTGTTGCTAGGCCAACGCTTACTCTCGCAGCATTTGCACAACGCGCCCGGGACTGCATGCATTCCGTCAGCTTTTGTTTCCTTCAATCAGCCCCTCGAGCGTTCGTTGCGAAGGCCCGTTCTTCGGGCGCGCGTCTCAGTGACACGATGCGGGGGTGCCTGGGCTTCGTGCCGATCGTACCAGCAGTTGATGGTCTAACTGGCCTATAAATTTACATAATCAATGCATCAATGCATCATCATTGCGGTGCAGCCGTGAGGTCGAGGTTACCGCCGACACGGGGTGCCAAAGGTAGCTCGAGATGGACAAGTGTCGGAATTGGGTGTAAAATGTGGAAAATGCATAATCAGCTGTGTGCTTCTTTAACTGACCATGTTCAACGTTTCAACACCTACAGCGTAATCTGTTGCAATGCTCTCTCTAACTGTGCGACCGTTCGGCGAAGGCGGCCGTGATGATTGTATGCGCAAGATTTCGCGCATAAGATGTCCTCCGTCATAAAGTATCCGAGCTTAAACAAACAACAGCGAGCTCATCGCCGTCCTGCCCCAAGAGCCATCCAATTGTTGGGGAAGTTCTTGGCTTGCTTGCGAAGCTTGAGGTTTGCGGTTAGTGGCGGGTGGGGGGACGCCGAGGTCGAGTATGATTTGTTAAGCCAAAGCCCCAAGCACCAGCAGAAAATCCTTCTTGTTTGTCCACATCTCCTGGCTGTTCCCCGCAGCATACCAGTGTTCTTGAAAGTTTTACAAGTTTCCACGCTGGGAGCAATCCATCGTTGCCGATGAAGCGTTCGCATCGTGAACAAACGGGGCTGTAAAATGTTTAGTTTGGGCTAAAATAATAAAACCTCTTCCAGTCATTTGTTGCACTTCGGGGGGTTGTTGGGAAAAATTAAAAAGAAAAATAACCGAAGAGATTCAATTTAGAGTACGCAATGCAGTTTTATTGAGCATGCTTGGCCGTGCGGGTCCCGAGCCAGTTCCTTCCGCTGAGAGAGAGAGATCGTTCGTTGGGGTGGTGGGTGTGTGTGTTTTTGCTGTTGCTGTCTTTGGGACTGCAGTGGCTGTTGTCCTTGCTTTGGTTTGCAGTAACTATGGTCCTATGGTGGTGTGTGCATTCGCGAAACGCACCGTGACGCCATGCCGGTCAGAACCGGTCCAGCAAAACGCGCGGATCTGTTGCGAACCTGTGCGGAGCGTGCCGGCAGCGACGAAGAAATGACTAATTCCATAAACATTTATGTCTGTTGATATTGCACTTTTTATGATAAATATATTTAAATGAGCTCTCCGTGGCGATTGTTAATGTCTGTGCGCCCCAAGCGTTGCTCCCGGGGGTCGCCAGGTGAGGCGCCGCGTGGTGCTGTGTGTTGAAAGAAAGCACAAGCAGCAAGAACGGTCAACAGCTACGAGCGCAGATACCGAAAATCCCGAAATTATTACTGACCATCAATGGTGCGGCTGGGTACGACTCTGCGAAGCGGACGAAACGTCTCGCGAAGCGCATCGTTCGTCATGCAGTCGTTCCTGATTGCAATAAATAGGTTTTCGTACACTGTTTGCATTCGAGGACGTTGGACGTTGTAAACGCAGGAGTTTAAAACCATGGAGGCTTTCAGCAATACGATGGGGATTGTCTTAGCAAGTCCGTAAAATGGCGACACAGATGATTAGTTATTCTCAGCGTCGATAATAAACAAGCAAAACCATTAATTTCATAATAATCTTTTCGGGGTTAACGAGCTAGTTTAAAAAGGGCATTTAATTCTAATTGTTTCGTTGATCGTCATATGCAAGCCTGCAATTTGGAGCATTCGTGTAGCAAAACTCTTAACATATTTAATGCTAGAACAAAAGCCATGTCGTATTAAATATTTAATTTGACAGTATGTGTCGACATGTTTATACATTACATTCTCAACAAATAAATTTTAAATAGGAAGTATCATATTCTTTGCACTACACCAACTACAATCCGGCGAAGTCTTCCACCATTCATCAGCATTGCAATCTAGGATTATCTAAACATTTACAATATTAACACAGAAACTGTAAATGAAATAAAGCAAAATTCTATTTGTAATTATACTTTCTCCACACGATGCAGAAATAATAATAAATAAGCTTTTTGTATGTTATAAAATAAGATATTTGTTATCGAACATATAATCTTAATTTATTGCAGAGCCTTGGAAAAACTAAACGGGAATGAAAAAATTTCTAAAAATTATCCTAGAATATTTAAAAAAAATAGTTTCCTTATATTTTTTATCATTTACATCGATAGTTCATTATTAGCTGAGGAAGCATTTTTCCATCCATAAACTATGCTTCTCATTATAAGTAAATAAATCAAAACAAGCGATTGTAACGCTCTCTGGACCCTTCATTGATGCTCATAAATGGACTCATTAATCTTCTTTCAAAACAATCTAAAGCACCGTTCAAACCGCACTAGCGATGATGACCAAAACAGTGCAGTGCAGTTCCCTTTGCAGCCCATTACGATCACGTTCACGAGCTGTTGATCACTGCGATTGGAGCGTAGCTAGTCGATTGTCCATGAAGAGTAGCGTTTGCGTAAGTGATTTTCCGATGCAAATTAGGCCATCGTTCATCCAGCCCGTCGAACACAGGGCGTCGAGGCGAGCTCTCCGGGCAGCCGGTCCATTCCCATTCGGTGCGTTGCAATGCAACTTCCCAAACAATAGGCGTAGCGTGTGGTGCGTAGGCAATGTGCCACACATCAGCGCTAATGGAGGTGGACCGCACACACACACGTGCCTCATTCGCACCGCTAGCCAATAATAATCGTAATAGTAATAATAAACATCCTGCAACAGCTCAGCAACAGCCAGTGTACATACACACCGTGTGGCATGTAGCTTACGGCAAGAGATGGGCACAAAAATGAAAGATACTCCATAACGACATCGCCCGGGGGGAAAGAAAACAGAGCAGCAACTATTTTTTAAGGAAAGGTGGTTACAAATATTACTGTTGCCAAGTCGTTACCAAGTCATTCCGGCGGTCCCTGCTGCAATGTCAATTAATGTGTGTTTTGCAACAAAAGCGCCATTATTACTTCCACAGCCTTCGTCCGCAAACAGTTAAGAATGGTGTTAAGCTGCACTAGCTGCTAGCGGGCCATTGTGTGACTTTATTCCACTGTCAGTGGAGTCGTATTTTTTTGTTTTGCCAAACGCACTCACTTCCCTAAACGAGCCTAAAGATGGATGCCCGTTAGTGTAGTTTTTGCCGAGGAGGAGTGGGCTCCGGATGCGGATTTGGATTAATATCGTGTGCTTTCGTATGTTAGCTCGTGCAGTTTGGTTTGGTTTGCTTGTTTTGATTGTTTATAGCAGCGGTGGTACATTGCACTTCCCGTTCCGCTGCTTGTTTAATGTAGGAGCGAATAAAAAATGACGATGAAATATAACACAAACACTTATTGCACGCAGTATCTGTAGCCGGTGCAACGGTAATAATAATGGTCAGGCCGGTCGAGATTTCTGTGTGATTTCTTAAGCACACGATTGCATGCTGCTCGCGGTGGTATAGGCAGATGGACTGTGTCCATGGTTCTAAGTTGCATCGGGCATAGAAAACACGGCCAGGCGTTGAATTGAGATGGCAAAGAAAAAACTTACCCACTTGCAGGTGGAATAACATACTTACAGTTAGTGCGGGAATAGTGTGCTGAGTGAACTACTTTTTAGAGCAGAAACCGTTACATCTCGCCCAAAGCGGAGTTAATGGTATTTCTCTATTACACCCGTATGTCAAAGAGACTTATGATAAATGTTGACCAGGAAGTTTTATCGATTTAATCGACCCTATTCACGATTTATTCAATTACTATCCACATGTTTATGCATTAAATCTTTGTTAATAGTGAGGTCAATAATTTTACCCTGAAAAGTTTTTCATCAACACATTCCATTTTGTGATTATGTTCTACATTATTTTAACCTTAAATAAACACGAAAAACAAAATGGAATTTGTTAAATCACGTTGAAGAGCTAATCAATAGAATGAATATCTTAAATTTCACGCCATAGCTCATAGGCTGTAAGGAAGCGATACATTTTTCTGGCTGAAAACTTTTGCCTAAATTTGACTTTTAGTTTTGAAAATTAACTATTATAAGTTAATTTGTGAATGGTTTTGACGATACCAATTATCGTTTGCAAATAATTTGTTGATTATAAGTATCAATAATGATCTGCATTGTATCATTAATAGCTTATACAAATTAGCTCTCGGAGGAAGAACGACACATACATCCGTTATAAATAGAGAAAAATGTTAGGAAAATTTAATGAAAAATGAGAAGCTCTGTGATAATGATACAAAATATTTAACACTTCAGTAGATTATTGTTTGCCATTTCCATAAGACTGATCATTCGAAATATAGAATGTAAGTGATCATTCGAAATATAGAATGACAGTGAATGTAAGTCTTAATTGGCAGTGAAGATTATTCAATTTTGTTTCAGTAATGAAGAAATAATTTGTAACTAAATTCACAAATGATAAGCAAATCAATTCATCCAATCAAGTACAAAACGAAGTAACTAACAAATACTGAAAGAATTGTTTGCAAGTTGGTAACAAATAGACGAGACTAAAATTTATTTTTTGTTTTGGTTTTATAGTAAATTATTAGGCTCCCGTTAATTTTCTATTGTTTATTACTTTGCAATGACATTTTAAAATGGTATCCTTTCCTTTTTTCTTCGCTAGAAATTAGTGCGTAAAACCAGCGCCCTTCACTCAGAAGGGCGCAAGGTGGCGTGTTGTTGGTTGAGATCAAACTTTGGTGCTATAATTGGCAATGGCTTTGAATGCTGTTAATTACTTAATTGCTGCTTCGAGCTGCCTCTCCCATTAGGCCATCGATAGATATTCGATCATAATCAATTTCCTTCCAAAAGCTGGCCGCACTCCACCGCTGAACGAGCCTTCCACAAAAAGGTGTCTCTGTGTGTTTATGTTGATGGCGCGGGGGATACGTTTTGGGTTGTCGCGGTCGCAAGATAGCCGTTGAGACACCTACCAGGTTCCTGAGGTTCCCCAGGTTCTGGTCGTCAAACGTCAAGGTAATACATCATCGTCATCAAGGCGTTCGAAATACTTTTCACGATCTCTTCCCACCGCCGCCATTCGTTTGTGTCACCAGCGGCCGTCAGCGGCGAAGGCGGCCGCGAACGCAAACACGCAGTCGAACGGGTGACGGGCACACACGGGAAACCGATGCCACGCTATTGCGTTATTGAGCGACCGAGAAAGCACGAGTTGGATGATGATTGAGGAGAGTCGATTGAAAAAGTGCGGCACTTTTATTGATAATCTAGTGCCTTGTCAACTGCCGCCAACTGCGCTCTTCATCTTCTTCGTTTCGCGCTTCACGTGCCGCGCGCCGGCCCGATGGCGACGACAGACGACAGCAAGCAATCAATATTGGTCGCTCATGCACACACCACAGCGCCTGACGCATAAGATTGCCGTCCCATCGTTCGCTCTTTCACTTCGAGCCGATCGATCGACGACCGAGGCGATCGGTGAACAGAGGCGGAACGTTCCGTCAGTCCGGAACGAACATCGAGCTCACGGTACATGTGTGGTGGAAATTGATATTTGACGGGGCCGTTGTTTACTTTGTTATCTTTAATTCATTTACCGAATGTTTACGCCCCACGATAAGGATACTTGCGGCTTGGAACGGTTCGCAGACGTGATGTTTTTTCCCCCAAATCACACTTCTTCTACCCGCAAGTTTATGTGTATGTGTGTGTGTGTGTGAGGGACGAAAGGATCTGTTCGGATTTGGTCGCACTCTAATCCACCTTGACGACAGACGAAAGGCGATTCCTAACGATCTTCGAATCGTTTTCGCTTGGCGCTCGGCGGGAAGAAAAAACTTCAAATCCAATCGGAAAGATTCCAGCGATGGTAGTCGAGAGGAAAGGATAGGACGAAACGAAAGCGGAAACAAGGACTCAAAACACTCCAAGCGCAAGTGGTAGTGTCTAGCGTAACAGGGTAACGCTAATGAAAGACACATCAACGGCGACTATCCTTGGTCAAGAAAAAGTTCTCCCTTTGCAACTGCGTTCTCGGATTTCAGGTGTTTCGCGCTAGCAACCAGCAGTAGCACAATTGCTAAATGCGTCTAACGATTCTGGTGCATCCTTTCTTTCTCCCTTTTCTTCCCTTCGCCGGGTGCATCGATCGCATCGCTGTGCAGATGCACATTTCGGGTAGGTCCGTACGACTTTGACGTCTTTGTTGTTGTGGTAAATTTAATCCGATTTTCCCGAGACCCATTTCCATGGACGGGTAGGACTCAGTCCATTAAAGGAAGGAACTGGACGGCGCAGCGTTCCTTGTGCAGCAGCCCGTCGGCCTGTCTCGGTTGCAGGCTTAAGATGGATTGAGCTTTTTGCAGAAAGATTTTCGACGGATTTGTCTGACGCCATCATTACGGAATGATTGGCTGGTATTGCTGATGGCAAGGGTACGATAAAACCATTGCTTGTTCGGTATTTCCGGTCGCCCTTTTTTCCCCGTATCGCTACGAGAAGGTGTTGGCGCTGGCGCTCTGTTTGTGCAAATCCACAGTACGATCAGGTAAGAGTGGTAAGGCAGTGTAAATAGAGAGTTTTTTGTTGGCTTACCACTGTATTTGTACGGCGGTATCAATCGATTAAAAAGATTCGATTATTTCGGCAGACCTGAGTGCAACAGAAAAAAGCGGTAGTTTGATTGAGATGCAAGCGAAAGAAATCGTTGCAAAATATAAATATGAAATCGAAATTCGTATCATTCTGTTTTGGCTGTATCGATAAGATAATCAAAACAGTTACAACGTGATCTTGATAGAAGAAAACGTTTCCTTCATCAATCAAACATAAACGATACGGTTTGCTAGGTGGATTATTGTGTAGCTGATTGAAATATAAAAATAAATAGAATTGAAATTATTTAAAGATTGGAAATATATTTTTATTGTAATTGAAATTATTTAATCCCGAGCCGTATTTAATTCATTTTAGAATGTTCATTCGCCAAGAACTCATCGCTTTCGTACGGCAAGCTTAAATAAGTCTAAATCAAAACATAAATCAACAACATACCTATACCAACATACCTAGACTCGCCATTCAAAAGCTTTCGAAAACCAATAATCGATTATGTGTCATAAAAAGAGAAAGAAAAATCTAACTTTGCCTTCGCTCGTCCGTAGCTGTGGAGCTAAAGCCAGTACAAAAAAAAGACTCAAACAAAATTAAGGATGGCTTTGTTTGATGGGTAGCACTCATTGTTTTTCTTCGGTAGCGCTTTTCTTGAGAGGAAATTTGTGTAATAAATTTGATTGTTTCGCCCCGATTCTCGGCGCGTATCCGGTTCGCGGTTGGTTTATGGATGTTTAAGGGTAGCAGAAGCATCAGAAGCATCTCAGCATTAGCGACAGGCGCGTTGTTGGTCAAAGGTAAAAGGTTCCGTTGCGTCTTTTAGCCGAATCGTTCAGCTAGCGGAAATGGTACTCTAGCAAATGGGGCAAAGAGGCAAACCACACCGGATTCGCACTTTGGGCTGAGGGAAAAACGAAGTAACATCGTATGCGAAGCCGGCGAGAGGCTTTTTTCTTGTTTCGTCTATGCTTTTTATAGTATCATTAATTTTATGTTTATGATTTATGATTAATTAATTAATCCATCAGCTCTTTCTCCGAGGGGCAGGGGGTAGCGATCGAATTCGTTGGCCTGTCGGTCGGATGCTGGATAAAAGCGTTTAATTAGCTGACCGGAATTGGTGCTTCCGTCCGGTCCGATTTGGTCGCCAAGTTTGATGTTCAATTTTCTCCTTCTATTGTATTTGTGGATTGGTTTCTACATGCAGTATGATTTATTTCATGCAGTGTTTTGGTGCAGTTTAACTTACACTAAAAGACAACAATGGAGACTTTTTTATTTAATTTAATAATCCACGATTTTTCTGGTGTTTTGGATTTAATTTTGATCTTCAATTGTGTAAAAGAATATAATACAACTAAGGGTACAGTTAATGCAGACTTGATTTTTTTTCTGTACAAATGTTAAGCGTATGATACAATAGCATATGGTAAAAGCTTAGATTTCCAATTTGTTTGTATTATACATAACCATGATAAATAAATATGAAAAAATTAAATCCATTTGAAGTAAATCTTATCATTGGACTGTTTTAATGTACTAGTTATTACTTTTTGGTTGATAAAATTCAATGGAAACTTGCACGCCTTCACCTACAAGACTCAACAATGAGAACAAGAAGTGAAACAAAATGATAAGTTTAATTTCGTTACAAGTTGCTCTAGTCCATGGCAACTAAACATAAATTTAAAGTATCATACCATGAGCATTTTTTTAATTTGAAAATGTTATTTATTTTCCTTAAAAAATATCCAAACAATGGCCCAAAAAGTGTACTCAATACTGGATTTAGAGATCGTGTACCGATAGTTGTTCGGTAAGCCACCGTCGGGATGGAATGCAATTTAAGTCAAGTTTCAATTTATGCTGATTACAATAAACCTTCGCCTAGTGCAATGTTGACACAGAAACACTGGAAAAAAACAGAAAACAAGGATACGTATCCCATACCACCAAAGCTGTGGTTAACGTTAACCACAAATCTCATATGCGTCCCTGCTGAAGGTAAACCGAAATTAAGGGAAAAAGTGCACTGCAAGCAAACAAAGAATTGCACTACTTCACACCCTAAAAGGAGAAAAAGGAACAAAAATTTGCAAAGCTCCAGCAACGATCGCAGCACAAATAGAAAGATAGAGAGAGAGAGAGAGAGAGAGAGAGAGAGAGAGAGAGAGAGAGAGAGAGAGAACGGCGACACATCGCATCGTTGAACAGAATGGGAAAATCGGAATGTTCCCCCCGTTGTAAATCACCCGTTGCTACAGAACAATAAAAGAGCAAACATAAATTAAGTTTTCGGAGTTTTTTTTCTTCTTCGGTTTGCTGTCCAGTCTGTTTCCATATGCTTTTGCTCACTTTGCTTCCTTGTTGATTATTTCCCAATGGCCCAATGGTTTTTTTTTCTTTAGACCTCACACGTCCCAGTGGTTCGAAATTTGTTGTTTTTTTTCGTTTTTTGCTATTTCTCCACCTTTTTGCAATACGCTGGCACGCATATGTTTTACTATTCTTTGCTGGGATAGATATGTCCAGCAGAATGAGGGAATCAGCAAAAAAGAACAGCGTCCATCACACCCATTCATTCGTTCGACCAGGATAAACCCAGGCACGGCACCATCAGCGAGAAAGCTAGGGAACGAACGTGTCTTTCAGATTTGTTTTATGCTTTAGGTCCTTTAGGTTTATGTTGCGAGGATGCAATTCGTTTCATTTGCCTTCATCACCATTCGCTGTGATACTCTAGCCTGACTCAATGCCACACACTTCCACTCAAACGGACCGTGGTCACAATGTTAGATTGACTGGTTCGTTGGTTCGTTCATACGTGTGAGTGCTGTTTTTTTCTGTGTGTCAGCTTGTTGTTGTTTTGATCTCGTTCACACTGTGACCCATTATAGCGGCCCATTGTTGTGTACAGCGCAATCCCAACCATGTGTCCCAAATCGCAAACTCTCGTTTATTGCTGTGGACGATTTTTGGGTCACCGGTGGCCGGTGGCCACTGCTGGGATGATCATTTCAGGTTGTGTGTTTGTTTTGATTTTGATCCCGTCGACCCCGGGCTGTGGAAATGAGGCGACACTTTTACGAGCAGCAGTTTCAGCAAATTCCATTTGCCTTAGATCATTTTTCATGAGCGAGTGATCCTTTCAGGGAAAGGAAACAGCACACACACACAAAAAAGCGAACGAACGTTTCGGACTAACTGCAGCTCTTGGGCGATCGTTGTTAACATGCTCAAAGCCTACCAGAACACGGTCAAATGAGAGGACAAATTGACGGCGAGGTAGGTGCAAGGATATACCTTCCTAGAAGCAAAATAATGATCAGCACCTTGTGCTGTTTCATGGTTGCTCCGAATTGTGGACGGCAGATAAATGAAAGCATATTTATCACACCGTTGCGACGTTGGTGGTAAACAGAGCGATCACACAAAAAAGACTCAATTCTGTTTCTCTGGCCTAATAATATTGTTGCCTACAGTGCGGTTGGCCAACCACAAACAATAGAAAGGAGAGATTGAAATTCCTGTGGCTTATTAAACTGTAAAATTTGCCACAAGGAAGTTTGCATTTGATGAGCTTGTGCAGCTATCATAAAACATCCTGAAATACATTGTTTTAAATCAAATTCAATCGTAAGTAACGATTCCTTAAAGATAGTATTTGCAATACAATTTTTTCCATTTTTATTTTCATTTCAATGATTAGTGCTCGCTTTCATCCATAGTGATACACCTAATTCACCGTAAAGCAAACACCACTCGAACGATAAAACAGCTATTATTTAGGAAGATTGCGAAGGCGTAAATTGTGATTTAGCTTGAGTAGCATTCACACCCAACATACCAATCAAAAGACACAATTGCTTTACGTTCGGATTCGGAGGAAATTGAATCCACTTTCCAATTTCCTGCTGCCGTTTGCGCTGGACCACGTAGTTGCCCCCCCCCCCCCAGAGTAAGCGACCAATCATTTTACCATGTTATGACTTATGCTTGAAACACCTTTGCGTGCGTCCTTCTTTGCTCCGCTGGTCCGGCTCCATACAAAGCCGATCTCAACGTTTTACCCGTGACAGAAAACGACCATCACGGACATTGAAAGGCAATAGATAGAGAAAGACATAAGTGGATCAATTTGCCATATCGAATGTCCGTGAATTCCCTTGCCCGTGCGAGCGGCCCACAAACGGCGCCATTCGACGGCACACGATGGCAATCAATCGAAGACCGGAGACCCATCTCGTCTTTGTCCCTGTTGTCCGGACGTGTGAGGTGGAAATCGATTGAATTAAGAAGTGGAAATCGGTTTCGTGTGTGTCTGTGTGTAGCTCGGGCCAATCCCTCGCAGGATTCTCACACTGGTTTTGTGATGCATCATACAGAACACGGGCATTGCTTCTTGCCTAGCGAGACTTTCGATCTGTCATAGGCTGTGCAGGTTTCGTCTACAGCTAGCCGTTCAACGTTCAACGAAATCCATCGCAGAAGGTAATACCTGTGAAAATAGACACTTGTCGCCAGATTCAACCGTCAGTGCACTTTTCACTTTCCCCTGGTGGTGTCCCATGCTTCCTGTCCAGTCCAGTCCTGTGGGTGATTTCCATTGCTTACGCTAACGTTTGGCACTTGGTTCGAGGTGCACACGTTGATTGGGATGAATGCAATCGCTTATCTCGAAACAACGATCTAACGAGATTTTACGATTTCGGACCAACTCTTGTGTATCGTTACGGTCAACGAAATCCATCGCAGAAGGTAATACCTGTGAAAATAGACACTTGTCGCCAGATTCAACCGTCAGTGCACTTTTCACTTTCCCCTGGTGGTGTCCCATGCTTCCTGTCCAGTCCAGTCCTGTGGGTGATTTCCATTGCTTACGCTAACGTTTGGCACTTGGTTCGAGGTGCACACGTTGATTGGGATGAATGCAATCGCTTATCTCGAAACAACGATCTAACGAGATTTTACGATTTCGGACCAACTCTTGTGTATCGTTACGGTTGTTGTGGCGATTGTGAAACAGTGGACATCTCGGAAGCTTGGTGGTGTGGTGGTATGTGCTACTGTCGGTCGCGCTACTTCATTCACAGGGAGCATGAAGCTAGTGTTTCGTACTCACATAATATTTTTGATATTTCATGCAAAACAATTGCTTGGAAATTTCTTGTTACAATAGGAAAATTGTAATTGTATGTAGTTTAATATGTTTTAGTCAACACCATTGGGTACCAGTGCTTTGTTTGTACTTTAACAAGACAAAACAAAATAACAAAGACTAGTGTACAATTACTTTTTAATGAAAACATAAATTTAATTATTTTACTATTAATCTTCTAAGTATTTCAATTTCAAACAACTTTTAATTGGTTTAATGCTTACTTATTTGCTAGTTATGTTCTTACTTACTTGCTTATTTACTTACTAACCTACTTAGTTACTAATTTAATTTATTATTTACATACATACTTACTTAGTTACTTATTTATTTACTTGTTTACTTATATTACTTTAATTCATTCGTATACTTTCTTATTTACTTGCTTGCTTACTTACTTACTAGTTATCTTATATGTACATGTCATTATGTACATAATTACATAATTACTTACTTACTTGTTTGCTTATTTTGTTTTTGACTCACTCGCATACTTTCTTACTTACCTACTTTTTTCTGATTACTTACTTACTTAATTTTTCTTATTTACCTTCATACTTACTAGCTTCGTAACTTACTTACCTATTTACTTACATACATAGATACTTACTTACTTCACTACTTTCTTTCTTACTTACATACTTACTTATACTAAATTATCTACTTAAATTCTAAATAAATTGTTTTCTTACAGACTTACTCACTTACTTACTTGGTTACTTAGTTACTTTATAACTGATTTATTGTCTTACTTGCTTACTTACTCACTCACTTATTTGCTTATTTATTTGCTTAGTAACTAACTTGCTTACCAATATATTCACGTACTTACTTACTTTTTGCATACAAATTTCTTTCTTTCTTTTTTGCATTTTTACTGCCAGCTTTTCTTTTTCCTCCAGACAACCTGATTTTTTCGAATTTCCGAATATTTTCTTTCATTACTTATAGGCATTTATAGAGCATTGTTATTAGAATAGCTAATAACTAAGACTATGTTTCATCATTTGTATTCTCATACAATGATCACCAAACCCCTGCATCAACTAATGCTATATGTCTTTAATCTACAAGCATTAAATTGCTTTGTTTCATAGAGCAGTGTTATGTGAGGCCAAAAAGGGCTCCGAAAAAAGTGCGTAAGCAAATTTTCATAGCCATTGTCACTTTCACCACTTTGCCGTACTGTGAACTCGTGCAAGTAGCAGCGAAACCTAAGGCAAATGGGGTTTCCCCTCCTTAATGTCCCCGCACCACTAGCACGGATTACTTGAGCAAGGCTTTTGACATGCGAGAAAATCCAACCGAGAAGGGATGATGAAAAAGGTTCAACTATTTCGCATTTGCCAGCTCCGCCTCATAAGACTCTTGCTCCACTCGCCCCTCCGAAAGTGTTGAAACAAAGCATAAAAATAAAAATATCTCCATCTCCCGAGCACAGCACAGTGGTGTGCTGAAAATTGTGCCATCGAAAAGACAGAACAGGCAGGCCAGCCATTGTGCAACGGTGCTTTTCACCCTTGGCCTGAAGGCAGTCCATCGCAGCAGCGGTAGTAGCAATTCCGCTGGGCAACCCAGGAGACCGAACGAAGCAAAAGCACTTGAACGCGGTACGAATGGGCTCGGCTAAAGAGCTAACCACTCTCGCTCTATTCATTGTGCAAGCAAATAAGTGTTGTTTCGTGTCACCTGGAAATGAGATCTCGGGGATATCGGTCGACCATTTCTCCTGCTGATCCGCTGCTCAAGGATCAAGTACGCGTTACGGAGGGTGAAATCTGTGGCCGGGTCGCCACGGTGCAACTGTGTTTGATGGCAGGGTGGCAGCGTGACAAGCGCAGCCTTTTCGGGCATAAGCAACAGCGACACCCAAACTCACAGGAAGCAAGGGAGACGCAGCAAAAAAAAAATCAAATTGCGAATGTGTAAGCACACAAATGTGGGACATAACACCCGGTGATGGCGAGGAACAACCCGTCGTATCAGGACGCTGGAAGGACGAACCGTCAGCGCCGCGTATTTACTTTCCTGTCCCGGGGTTGTACCTCAAGGGATTGCAATCATCCTCATCGTCACCGCCATTGTCGTTGTGAAGAGTTTGGTTGACCTTTTTTTCAGCGCTGCTGAATGTCCTTTCTTCCTTGAACATACCAATCCCAGATCGTTCGGTGGAGCATCGACTGCAACAGAAAAAAGTGGAAGAAAAAATCGGGGACAAATCGGAAAAAGGGAAACTACACCAAAACGGTACGCGCCGCAGTGGGATAAAAATTTGTTTACTCATCGGATTAAGTTAGACGATGTAAAGATGATGTTAATCGCCATTTGATGGGATTATTTTATTTCGCACTCACTCCATTTGTTGCGAACGGTCGAACGTGGTTGCTGTTTGCCGTTCGTAGCCACTTACCAGAAAATGGGACCGATTGATTCGCGAAGGGTTTTCGGTGACCGCGTTTCAAGACCGCGTCTGCTTTGGTTTTGATGAAACAATTACCCTCTGCAGTGAATGCGACACGAAGGTGCGTTCGAAGCTGAACGATTGTGTTCAACAAAGTGATGCGGTTAAGTGTTTGATAAATACTGGGAGCTGTTGCGTTAATGGTGCTTTGGGTTAAATATTAATGAATATTGCAAGAAATGGCTGTGGGAAATGTGATTATTGTGTAAAAAAAATCATAGAACACTTTTAAGGCACTTTTAAGTGGAAATAATAATTGTATTGTTTTAATACTATTAATCTTTAATTGTATTAATTGTAATATATTTTTATTTTTTCTATTCTTTAGTAACGTTTGTTATCATTTCAGCTTGTCTCATTGCACGGTTTTCAACAAAATAGAAAGAACCCAAAATCTATTTATTTGAATTTATTGGATAAACTTTACAGTATGTTTTGGGTGAAACTATTATCAAATGGTTGGTCTAAGTTCAACAAACTCTTATTACAGGTTTCAATGTGCAAAAACGATAGCATGGAACATTTGACTTACTGTTTGATTTAGCTCTGGATCTTATGTGGTTGTACAACAAACTAGTCCTTTTGGGATCAAATATGGCCTCTAAATTGAATTCAATATTATGATATAATCACTATTAATAAAAAAATGTTAAAAAGGATATGTTCTACGAAATGCATTTAGCATTCATTTTCCTCCTTGACTTTCCTTCTATAATTTTGAGTGTGTTTTTTAAGCTAACGATTTATGCATACGTAATGTAAAGCTACAGCAACAAAAAACATAGCTAAGGCAGCAATTGATGAAATCGTTAAACTTTCTCAGTTTTTTGTATATTTACCCCATTGGCTTTTAAGACCTAACAATTGATGGTTCAAAAAGCAATCATTAAGTGCTTCAGGTAACCTCTTTCACATATAGCATGTGAATATCCAAGAATATTCATTGTTTAAGTTAATTTTAATTCAGGCATTCCCTGATATACCTCATACTCCCTATATCGAGTATATCGCTTACGGATATATCGATTTCGTTGTACGCGATATTCTAAATTTGACAGTTCTTAGAGCAAATTATACTGATTTCACTCATCAATTGTCAAATGCAAAAAAACATTCCCCTTTGGTTGAATTTCAAAAACCATTTTGAAAGGTACATAATTAAAATCTTCAGTTGGAATCAGATCAAATAACTAATACAGTGGCTAAAACCTACGACTTCAAGCAAAATGTTAGTAAAATTTGGTATAATTTCACTGAAAACCTCGAATTTGGATACATGCGAATATTCAAGACACGCGATTGCCTTCGGTCCGTATTAATAGCGTCTAACGGTACAGTCGTCAACTCGTACGACTTAGCAGCATGCCCGTCAAGGGTTCAAAGCCCTAATAGACCGTGCCGTCATACGTAAGACTGACTATCCTGAAAAGGGGGGGGGGGGGGGTAATCCAAAAGTTATTTAAAGCTAACCCCAAAAGTGGTACAGGCACGCCTTGACCGACAACTGTTGTTGAGCCAAAAAGAGAAAAAAGAAGATAGAGGAATACCTGTACAATCTTCATAAGGCCCTTCACTAGTTTTACATTTACCTTATAGTGATTGCTCAAAATCAGTACTGAAGTTTACAACTCTCTAAGGAGAATTGTTTTACGTTTTGTATTAATTTTCTCATCCGCCATCGATCGCTGCAAATGTATTGCAGTAATAGCAAACATCAATAGAACAAAGCATTACCTTACGCCCGTTGTTATCTTCCGATCACCTCGGCTCTATGCTCTTCCTTTGCCGACAACCTGTTTCTGCCACGAGTGCTTGGTTCAACATGTAAATGAACATGGACGGCAGTGACATGCGAATGACAATTCCAATATTGTCCGATTTGAAGTAGAGCAAAATGTTAGCAACAACTTTTTCTACTGTTTTCTTTTGCGTGATGTCTTTTTTTACATACACGAAACATGTCAAGCAGAATGTTTTGCATTTGTTCAGCAGTTATTGAGTTAGGTATAGCGTTTGAGACATATTGCCTGATTGGTTGCCTGACAGTTTTGACGGGAATGTGCTTACTGTATGAATGAAATAGAAGTATATTGGTATTGCATTGGCATACTTCGCAAGATGATAGATATATCTAAAAAACGGCGAAAAAGTAAACTTTGTAAATATTACGATTTTTTCAGTATTATATGTTGTATTAAAAGGACATGTTTCTAAATATTGCAAAATACGTGTAAATTTTCTTTATGAAATTTTAAAATTTGTTACGCCTTCCTGTTCCATGATGCAAAGTAATACGAACAAAAATCAAAATGCTCTTGGGAGGTTTTGTTACGCAAACGATTCATATATTTACAGCTGTAGATGAAAAGGGACACACAAGCACGATAAATCTACACATGTTCAATTTAAAACTCTTGCCCCGTTCTCAACGGGCTTAGCAACAGTATAAAGGACGACAGGGTACGTTTGCAACTTCCAAAGGACACTCCTTTGCCCTTTTCCATCCAGACCACTCGAAGGACCAACATCGGAAGAGAAAGTTGTTCTATCGTTGTGTGACGAATAATGCCATTTCGTCCGCCGCCCGGAGCGGAAATCGAAACAGACCAGGATGGGTTGGGCAAATAAGGGGGTAAAAAAGGGTTGTCTACAGCCCCGTGTTATGTCATAGCGGTATTCAATTTCCCCTAGCAAAGCTGTGCCCAACGACGAACTACTCACGCCCTGCCGCCTCTCTTCTAGCAGCTCAATCAAATCTAAGCTACGCTTCACGCTTCTCTATCGGACAGTCGGTCGTTTCGGTGTGATTTATGTGATTTGGCTGCTCGCAAGGGAATGTTTTGGTTTTCGGCTCTTTCGGCCATTCGGGAGGCACGCGCTTCCAGCTCGGTACGCCCGGTTGTCGAGCACGTTCCGCTCGTGTGTATGATCCGGCGGGAACTGAACGTATCTTATCAACTGTGTATCCTGTCGCTTTTCTTTGCAAACAGAGCGCACGTTGCGCAAGGACACAGCATTCTCCACGCCGTTTGAAAGGATATTCTGTGCGAGAATGTGCACTATCCTGTGAGAGGCTGCGAGAGGCCCGGATCCTTTGCTAACTCCACCGCCAAGGTGCGCTGTTGGGAGAGCATCCTAAGGTGGGATGCTGTTGCTGGAGTTTCATTTTCTTTTCCCTCCCAAAGTAAAAAAGGCGGATTAGAGCTACCCCACCCCCCAACTGGCGCAGGGCGAGCGCATGAATGAAATGCTTCGTTTTGTTTTTTGTTTCCCCCTTTCACGCGCTGGACGCACACAGCAGTCGAGCAGCAGCGAATCGGCGCGCAACCGCGAGATGAACTACGCGAACAATAAGAAATGTGCTTCGCGAAACAGCCGAACGAACCGCTTTTCTTTTTTCCCACCTGAACCAGAGCGAGAGAGTGGGAGAGTCCGAGAGCAGCGGCCTGGTTGCGTGAGAGTGCGTTTTCGTTCTCTGTTGCGTGTGCCGGTGCTCTTGTGCCGAAGAAAAGCCATTATGCTCCCCCAGCTGGCTGCACTGTAACGAACGGCGAGCGATGATGGGCGTGGCCTACAGGCCCTTTCCATCGCACGGGGCGTGATTATCGTGCCTATGTATAGTGCGCCGATTGGACGAAAGCGAGAACGCCCCGTTTCGTACATGATTTCCGGTTTTACCAGCGTTGCCAGTTGAACGGGACTGCTTTTTGGGAGAAATTCAGTTTCTGGCAAAACGTGACCAAGTGCGCATCGACGCTGCGCGCGTGTACGGTTCGAGACGTAATTTTTCGAAACGCTTGCCTGCGGACTCGTGTGACGGCGCTTTCGGCCGGTTGGTGGGTTTGTTGTTTATGTGCGTTTTCGGGAAAATTGGGTGACTCGTGGGTAATTGTGTATGTGTATGTGCGTGTGAGTGCGCGTGTGTGTGCACCCTTTCTGTCTTTCGTTACCGAGCCACACCGTGCGAGACGAGTGAAAAGTGCCTCCATCCCACCTACGCAAAAACCCCACAACTTACGGTTAACGACATCGATTTGGCTGCCGGTTCAGATGGCCAAAGATTTGTTTTGATTTCACCCGTGTGTGTATATGTGTGTGTGTGTGTGTGTGTGTGTGTGTGTGTGTGTGTATGTAAAGCGAAGGAAAAAGTGTGTCCCGAGCTCGAAACGGTTTTTGGGCAAAAGCAAAAAGGAACTACAAATGTGATGTAGTGAGCATGTGAGAGCAAGTGAAAATTAGGAACGCCAACCGAGAAAGAGCCAGAAGCTGTGAAGCGAAAGCTCGTTGTACCTCAACTCAGCAGTCTAGCTACCAGCGAACTTCTCCGTGAGTGGGCATGGTTGTGCAAACCGTGCCGCATCCGTTTGCTCTGCTGCTAAGCAACGCAATCGGTACGCGTGGATCGTTCTCTACTGGAGCATCACAGTAGGCACCGAGCGGAAGAGTCACCAAAGAGTCCCGCTTTTTTCCCGCGTTTCAACCGGTGTGTGGATGAAAAAAGCAGACAACAACGTCCTGTACCGGTCGCGAAACGCACATCAACACTACACGACGCAGCATAACACAATGCCAGCAAGCGTAATTGAGAGTTTTGGGAGAGTACTGTTGTAGCGTGTGGTGCACATTAACAGTTATTGTTACCACCAGCAGGACCTACTACGTCCTAGTAAGAGTAGCTACCAGTATACGCTAGTTTGTGATTTGTGCTGTGTTTTATTCAGTTTCATCATAATTCTAATGCGTTCGCTTCTGGTTACGTGAAGATCTGTTCCAATTTTATTGAATTCTTGCTAAACCGTCCGCGAATGTTTAATAGTGCATAACTGTGACATGCTTAACGAGCAAATCAAACGATGAAACCCGTGAAATCCATTAGATAAATGGTACAACAGAGCACACCCATATCCCTTTCGAAGAAGACTATTCAATGACACGCTAGGCTTGCCTTGGCATTCCTTCTAATAAACAATAATGGTCTCAAGGATAGTGTAAGAACGATATCATAACTTACCCTCCTGCCGTTGGGATATCTTGCTTTGCGTCAGCCAGTTCATCAGTGAATTTCTGGTTCCCGTGAGCCCTGCACTGGTTGCCTCCCGTTTGCCGGTGGTGAAAGTGTACCAGCCGGACAGGATCATGTATCCCGCCGTGCAATTGGCGCCAAAGGATATGACGACACCAACGGTGACGACGTTGCGGACGTCGGCAATCGTACGATAGGAACCTTGGAATGTCCAGGGCCTAGGTCGTTAGATGGAATCCTAACCAAAATGCTGGATTTTTGTGTTATTCGGTAGTGCATGTGGCAAGTGTAGTGTGCTAAAGTGAGTTATATGTTAAATTGAGTTGCATAGATTTAGACCATTCCTGTTGGAAAGAAGAGCGGTACGAGAAGAAACCACGAACGAATACGAAGCAACAACAGTGCACGCTTGTTATAACAGAAATACCAATATTTTTGCCATTGAGTGCCAGCAGAGTGTGCGTGTGTGCATAGGAAAGAATCACCGGCAAACGATACGTACTCAGGAATAATGGCTGCATACGCTCAATTTGGCTACACATATCCGCCGGCAAGTCAGGTAAGCAATGGAACAAACCAACGGGCTTTAGGAAAAGGTGGTTGCGGCTACACAAACTTGCGAGGGTTGTCCCTACCGCAGTGAAGGCTGCGCTGACCTGCTGATTTGACTTTTTGAATGAAAGCGATTTAAGTATGGGTTTGAAAGAGTCAAACAAGCAGAGATTGTTTGTTTGGTTATGTTTGGGTTTATATTTATTTGTGTTATTTTTGAGTGTTGGAAAAGTTAAACCCTGTAGAAGGCACGTTTTTCCCTGCATAGCGATGCAGAGAAAGTATGGACGAGTGTTGTAGTGTGTTGTTTTTGACTGGAAACATTAACCATCACGAACTTTGTTGACAATCAATAGTACACGCAGTGTGTAAGCAAAGCAGCGGCCATCGATCGGGTTTGTTGCTTTAGGTCCGCTCATTTACATCTCATTACAGGCGCGTGAAATACTTATTGGTACAAGCGTATTGTTGAACAAACACACAAGTGACCACTTTTGGTTTCTAAATACGATGCAATGAAGACTTTTTCATAATATTGGCAGAGAAGATGAGCATTTTTACTAACCTACATTTTCCAAGGTAACGAAAACAATCCATTACGAGCCAATTTTCACCGTGAAGAAGGCGCTCCACACAGACTCTTTCTTCTTTGACAAATGATCACCTCCATTTCGTTATCGCACTGAATCGTCCTCCCGATTGGTAATCATTGCTTTCTACATTAAACCCAAGCACGCACCCACCAAAACGTGTTCCCTACTTGCTTCATTACCTCCTCCCTCGGAGCTAAAGCAAACAATAAAGAGATGAAGATGAGGTTTCTGGGTGATATTTTTTGTGTTCATCGCAAGCGAGACTTGGATCCCCATTTATTCCCACAGCGCCGGACCGCGTTCATTAACGGGAGCATTTTTGCAGCCAATTTCTTCGTGGATTGTGTGACCACCTTAGTTGGTCGTCGGGTCGTGCGAGGATGTTGGCCTCCTTTTTTTGTCACCCATTGGAAGCGAGATGATGTTCTCGCCGCGATAAATGAATTTCCTTTCGCCCTTACATCTCCTTTCCGGCTCCGAGCCGTTTATCAAAAGACAGTAATTCACAAACGCCTGCTCTGGGATATCTAAAAAAAAAACAGCTGAACTGCTTAAAAACAACGGCTAGCACCTACGGCAGCAAACTGGAAACAAAACTTCCATCCCGTTCGGTTGCTACCGTTTTGAGAACGCGGGCAGATCCGCACTATGGAACTGTGAAATTATTCGCGTCACACAACATCGTCGGCACTCAATTTTCGGGTTGACCGGCAAAGCAGGCAGCAAGACACACCACACACAAAAAAGCAAAGATAAAACAAGAGGAAAATCACACGAAACGACACAACAAACGGTACAGGCCCGTTCAGCCGTACCAGCCAAACGTCATCCTTGCACGCCAAACGTCAACAGCTTGCCGGTCGGGTTGCGAACGGCTACGCTCGAGAGCCATCCTAGTCCGTGCGTATATGAAACTGTAGCAAAGACGGCTGCGGAAAATGCACACGATATACAAAAGATTGACAAAACCCCCTAGCAAGCCATGTGACGTGGAGCAGAGAGCGTAAGAAATGCAGTTAACAAAAGCATCGTTCGAGCATCGTTGCCTTCGCTTCCGCCCCCGGGGTTTTACAATCTCCCGCGGGAGACGCACACTCGCGCACGGTAACGAAGGGATTCGGCAAGTGACATCTTCTTCACTCCATTTGCTCCACAACATTCAGGGACGCACTGGCCCTTCGACACCCCCCCCCCAATGGAACCAATCCCCAACCGAGTCCCTCAGCATTCCGATGCAGACCAATGCGTGTGCGAGCGAGTAGAGTGAAAAGGAATCTCATTAATTAATTATAATTTAAGACGAAATGAACCATGCGACAGTTCCGTCGCTCTGGTTGTTCGTTTTTTTACTTGGCCTTCCGTATTTCGGTGCGTGTCTCATTTGCTTTCTCTTTCTCGCTAGTGCTTTTTGGGTAGGTGTGTTTTTTTACTCGTGTCATTTCTTTTACTGCTTCCGCTTGTTACTTCGATAGGCCAGGCGCGACGGGTCCTGAATGAAGATGCTAACCCGGGCGCACTTGATTTCGCGGTGTACGACGCACGCCGGTCGGGCCAGGGGATGTTTCGGAAGGATCGAGAAAATTGAGAGAACTCCACGCACGCACCGTGTGCATTGGACGCACTTCAGAAAAATGTTCTAATTGAATTTTCCTCCCCACAAATACCATCCCGTAACTGGGGCCAAGGGGGTTGCCGAAGCACAACTCTGACAGGAATTCGGGCAAACAACTGTCACAAAACTCGACCAATTCCATTGACCAGCAAGCCAGTTCGCTGGCAGTGTTCTTCCGCGTTCGCATCAATGCGCAATGCGTGAACCGCTTTAAGCCTCGGTTGTTGTACTTTTGCCTTCTTTTTAGTTGCTTTCCTCTCGGCAAGGAAATACATGAAGAGAATCACAATTGCACACACACACACTCACACACGCAACCGATCGATCGATCAACAGCCACCAGCCGGCACTCCAACTCGGTGCAGAATGCATCGACAAAGCAGTGCGAAGAAACGTAGGTCTCGCACATGGAACTGGGCAGGGGACGGTGCAAAAACTTGCCAAAATCACGTACAAATCAATTTAATTAATTTACAATTAATTTATCAATGTTCAAATTGATAAATATTTATACCAGAGCCGTTGATTGGATGTGCGGTACGCAGCGAGGGTAGCGAGTGCTGCACACAGCAAAAACCGACTAACGCTCACGGTTACGTCAAGGCACAGCGTGGCAAGGGATGCGCGCTCTCCGAACCACGACAGGTGAGATCACAATCGACGCTCGATCGATGGCGGGTTGCGTTTGTGTGTGTGTGTGTGCGATCGAAACCCTACGGGAGACTGGCACCGTAGTTGCGGTCGGGGCTAATCAAATTATAATAAATAATTTCATTAATGACAAGATTGCAGGTTTGTTGTGTTTGCTACAAGTAGTGTGTTGAACATTGATTAATTAGTCGCGTAAGTAGTACAAGATTTGGTTTGCTGGTGGAGAAAGTGGCCCAAATGGCAATGATTTGAGGATGACTTAAAACACGTTTCAAGAATCATGTTTATGAGGCAAAGTGTTTGCCAATTCTCTGAATGTAATGTTATATTGGTTTTGGGTTTCAGCATTGAAAAAGAGGCTAAATTAGACAAGATCACATAAATTGTGTCCCACATTCCATATTGGTAATTGATGGCGTATAGCATTTCGTCCTTCAAACACATCACCATCGGGCTTAAATCAATGCGGCACGGCAGGAGGCCCCCAAAACGTGCCCAAAAACGAAAGGAAGAACAAAACCCTTAGGGTGCATTTGGATAGTTTTGTCATAAAGATGGGCCCGTTTCCTCACCCTCTTGTCCTTATTTCCGATTGGGCTCGTTCTTCGTGGTCCGACCCAGTGCGGTACTGTCAAGACCAACTCCTGCGAAGCGTTGCTGGATGCTATGAGAAAGGATGATACATATCTTTGCGTAGAGCGTGAATCCCTTTCGCCACATGGTTGCTTGAGCTTTGATGCACTTGAACGCGAAACCATAGAATCATAGACGCATTGTCTTTACCGAGACTGTTCCGTTTTTGGTTGTCTGCATTGATTTTTGCGTTCGTTTCGGTTCGGGGCTTTTTTGTTTTCTTTTGCTTTCTTGTTGCATTACCCCCTTAAAAAACCCCCCCTCTCCAGTTCGATTCCAAAGACATTCCAACGAAACAGACCAAAACCAGACACCATATGCTGCCACCGACTGCACATCGTTCAATCAATAGTCGTGGCTCATTCAACAAGCCACGATCCTACCGACGTTTTGCATCGAGCCCCCCGGAGCATGATGTCATCGGGAAACATTTGGAACATCGCTCTGGATTGAACAAATAAATATGTCAACATTTTGTTTGCGTTCCTTTCGTCGCTGTATTTCTTTTTTTTCCCTGTCCATTGGAAGGCACGCCTCATCGCAGTGAACCACCGTTGGGACAATACACCCAAGATTTGCACCTTTTTACGGGTGTTTGTGATGCAATTTAAGTTAAATTGCAACTTGCAGCCGACCACCGACCGGTCAGAAAGCCACCCTCGCTGTGCGTAAAAGGAGCTTACCGGACGCAAATATGCACTTAATCGCGGTAGCGCGACCAAAACGCTGCACCACTAAGGACGTGCGAGAAGTGACAGATACGGGCGACGATCGACGAGCAAACACATCACACCTTCCTGCCCTAGGTCCTGGCTCTCCGCATTGGTGTCCAGCTGGCATGGGAGAACAATTCCGGAGCGCCTCAATTGAGGGTTGGATTGCGCAGCAATTCCCACGGGCAATTCCCCTCGTGCGCCGGTACTGATCGATATCCACCGAGCGACGGGGCTGTGTGGATGTTTGGAAAAAACCTAAAGAATGTCTGTCCGTGTGTGCAGAATGCCTGGGACCTGGGTCTCCTCGACTCGGATTGAGATTCTGACCGCTTCTCGCGACAGACCGTCCAGGTAGAGGGCACCCCATCCCTGGAGAACCTATACCTTAATCGGTTATGATGTGGTCTGAGAGTATCCCCAAAAAAGGACACCTATCTACGACACGCCGTCCGATGCGGTTCTGTACAATTTTCCGCCCCGCAAACAATCGCGGCGCAATCGGCGATCGGTGATCTTTTTGCTAGTGGAGAGTGTGTGTGTGTGTGTGTGTGTGTGTGTGTGTGTGTGTGTGTGTGTGTGGAAAGACAAAAAAAACAGAGTGGATATTTCACTCCAGTTTTACCTTCGCTTCCTTTCGTCGTGGCGGTTGCGCGAGGCACGGGAAGATTGAAGCTTTCCGGCCTGCACCTTACCGAACGGGAGCAAAATGTCAACCAGGAACGTCGCTAAGTGAGCAGCGCAAGGGTAATATGGAGTTGCGGAATAACAAAAACAGCAACAAAAAGTTACGTTACACATCGAGCATTCCTTTCGATCTTCGTCCCTCTGTGCCTTCGATTTTTGGGGAAGCCGTTGAGCATTTGGAAATGATTTATTATGTTGCTGTTTACACTTTGTCGCAATGCTTCTCGATAGACGCACACTCGAACTCGGGACACAGTGTGGCTGCAAAGTGGTTTGAAATGTTTGATTCGAAGGGGAAGGTAGGGAGGGGCGAAGGGATGTGGACAAAAAGCATGCCAAGTTTGGGACCGTACTTTTGGGAGCCGGTACCACCAAACATCAGCTATCGCGCGTCGCTGGGCTATCAGAAATTCATATTTTTCTCAAACTCATCATCAATATTATCAGCGTATGGTAGCAGCAAAACGATGCGATTCACGATTCGATGAAGGAGCAAAGAGGGGAAGAACAAGAAGGAGAATAAAAACACATTCAAGAAAGCAATCGTTTTGAGGCTTGGGCTGTCGCGACAGTATTGCGAACGAGTAATATTTGAGTCGAAATGATAAAACAGCACAAAACGGAGCCACTTACTTGGAAAAACGCGAAATCGTACACCGGGGTGCAATTGGATCGCGTACAACCGGGAGAGACAAAAATCAGAGTGGCAGTGTTTTCTCGGGAACTTTGCAGCGGCCGCACATTGCAGCGGAACGTGAGTACATAAATTATCGGTGGAAGAAAACTCGAGAAACTCGACAATTGATCGGCGTACTTCAGTACTCCTGGTGAGGTGCGGATTGCATCTTATCGAGTGGGGATTTTCTGGGGAACTCGCGGGCAAACATGCCCGGGACACCCTCGAGACATCCGATACTCGCAAGGGACTATTCCAGATTGGTAGCCGGTTGATACAACCGGTTGAGGGAAATTTATTTCCTTCTTATCGCATCGACTGATTGAAGAGAATGTTTTGATCGCAAAATTTAAAGGATTTGAGTTTAGTGAATTTATTAAAAACAGTTTTTAAATACTGTTAAAAGTGTTGTATTAATCAGCATAACGCACAAAACCAACACAAAGCGAGTTGCAAAGCGTGCAAAAATACCCATAAAAGCAAATGGAATTGCACAGCATTGAACCGTACGTATGAAAACACCTAAAAAAGGCACACAATTCTGCCAAAGTTAAAATTGATCGCGCTGGTACGAAAAATTGATAAGGAACCGTGTCTGGCTGGGAGAGGAACTGAACTCCGGGGTCTGAGGATTTTGGTCTCATTGAATTAATAATTCATAATGCTATAAAAATGTTGAAGATGATGTCAATAATTTATAAAGATTCGACAAACTCGCCTGCTGCAGTGTCCATGGTTCTGCAACGTTTCCTGTCGCTTTCCTTCCCCATCGATCGTAGGATCGTATGCCGCGATAAAAATGCACTTCTACGGAGAACCTTAACGTTCGTGTGCTTTTCGGGTCCGTTATGATTTTTTCTTTTTCTGGGAGTGTGTTGTGGTTTCCCCGATACGAGAACGTTAGCTCGAGACGAGCCTGAAGGGCTCTGCCCTTCTCCTGTTGCGCAGTGGAGTCTGTCAGTTGGCTGATGAACAAGTTTCATCACCTTTCGCCCGCGGAAGGAACGCAACGGTGCAAGTCCATTTTTTTGATTTCACAATTCAATAAGCACTTTTATATCGTGTTCCGTGTGCGCGAGAACCTATCACCTTTGCTACAGGCACGAAAGGCGCCTTCCCAGACGGTGTAGCTGCAACAGGTGAAATGCGACGCGCTGGCGTTTGTTTTGTGCGCATTTGGAAGTTGTTATACTTAGCAGCACAGTTTACAGTACAGAATATTGCGTTGCTTCAAAGCGGAGCATTTTGCTGCTAAAATCATGTGCTTCAATCACAGAATCAACGGGACGCAAAAGGGGTTCGGTACCGAATAGTGCTATTTTTCTTTCGAGCTTAAGGACGCAGTGGCCCTGTAGCGCAAAATCCCTTTTGCCTATTAACATAATTGGTATTTTATTCAAATGTCTCAATGTGCATCACACGTGGTTGGCAGGGATACGGAAGAAAAACAGGAAAGTAAAAAAATGTAACAATGTTATTTTCCAGTTGTGTATGAAAAATAATGTTTAAAGCATTTTGTAAGGGGGAGTATGAAGCAACTCAAGTCTCGAGTGCGAAACACAGTGTTTTACATTTTTATAAATTGTGTGCCAGTACCACCCCTCGTTCGCTCGTTTTATCCTTGCATGATACTGGTCAATCGATTTCCTCCGATCTAAAGGCTTAGTTTTATCCAGAGCCTCATCTGGTGGTGCCGGAAAGTAGTGCTGGGAATGAAATTGATTTCTACAAAGGGATAAAAACCAAAGCCAGTACCATATGTTGCGCTATTTCATGTGGCATTTTTGATACGCGAGAACTAGCATACGATACCCTTGTTGCACTGAACCGTACCTGCCAGTAGGTCATATAATCCTCTCCGTACTGGTGGGTGGGCTTTTATTTGTTTCGGTTTGGTTTGCTGCAAGATAAATTCATTTTTTACGAGTTCGAGCTAAGTTCTGCGAAAAAATGCCAAAGGTGTCAGAATCTCCTGAAGGATAGGGGAGAGAAAATGTACTTTTACCTAAATGGGAGATGATGGTACGCTTGGGATGTTTACTTCATTGAAAGATGATTATTGAATGTAGCTGTACATCAAACATATTTTGTGTGAGGTCATAATGCCAACGGTTGTTGAACAACGTCATTTTCTACAAAGTAAATAGATTATATACCGGATCCCAAAGACTACCGATTAAGTTATATCGTAATGTACTCTCTCGAGGAAAGCATTTTCCTTCGAACACTTTATCTATCCTATCGTTAACCTTCGTCACAAGCCTCAAATACTACTTAAAGGGAAAAGGGCCACTCAAAGGCAAAGGTTGTGGTCCTAAATCGTGCCTCGCACCCCTGCATACAACACACAGGTTATACCAGCACACCCGGTGAGCAGGTGGTGCTAGTGTGTGTGTGTGTGTGTATGGCGTCAAAACGCATGACGTTCAAACCGCACGCACATGATTGATTGTCCATTTGTCCAGATAATAATATTTATATCTCAATTAATGTAATTTATTGTAGCCCGCCGTCCCGAATTCAATCCATCCGGAGTGTAGTGTGTGCGCTACGTCCCTCTGGGGCACACCGGCGCTCGAAGTTCCAAGGTCTTTGGCTAAGGGCCAGCCAGCAATTCGGTCGGCCAGTCGAAAGGTGCGAACACACTGCCGTGTGCTTCGAGTACGCCGAATTTTTGGAAGGTCGCTTAAAGATCCGTTTTCCCAAAACCCTCCGAACCCTTTCCGGGACGTATCGTGGATTCCGTTTTGAAGAGTTTGGCTCCGTCCATCCCTAGAAGATCACTTGACGGAGGTTTCAGAATGATTGCGAGAAGAAAAAGAAAGATTGATTAAAAGTTGCTCGTAGCGATAAACGGCGGCATTATTGGTGCAGAATGTCGATCGGGCCTTCGATCTTGAGACGTGTTTTGTTTGAGGGAGAGTATATTTGCCGACGGCATTCGATGATGCGCCTGTTAATAACGATATTCACCGAAATTTATGATCGTTATTATGGAAACTGATCGACGCACATAACCGCGTAAGAGCGTCGAGCAAAATAGCGCGCTCCAAACTTGGGCAGTGCGCTCGAGGCGTCCGCGCGATGTGTGAGGATCTTGGAAGGAGATCGCGCAATGCAGCGCGTTTTGGAAAAGAATATGCTAATATATTGGACGACCATAATGTTTAAGCACCCGGCGTCTGCGACGAGACGTCGTACATGGCCGATGGCGCTGCGCTACGGAGACGTCTGACGAGCGCCCGTCCAGAGCGGTCGATTCAACGTAACCTTGAGAAACGAGGCCAAGACGCAACGCAGGTGAGGAGTTCTGAAGTGTGATCTCGATCTACTTTAAGTGTCCCTGGGGCGATTGGACGAAATCGAACGATAAGGAGCAAAGTCTAGTGCCTCGGGAAACGGAAAGAAGATGAAACTTATCGCACTAGCCTTTCATTATCGTAGAGGTCTGTCAAATAGTGATATTCATTAGGGAAACGGTCCACGGTTACGGTGCGGTTGCCAGAATGCAAGTTAGATCGATCGTAGCCAACCAGCTCTCCGCGAGTCGTTCCGCCAACTATGCTTGTCCGTGGGTAGAATCTTAAGATAGAAACTGCCCAAGAGATGAAGGCAAAAAAACTCAAAAACAACGGGACAGATAAAGCAGAACAGATTAAAAGACAAAGATATTCTTGCGCTGCGATCGAGCTCTAGCCCCATAAAGACCCGTCGATGCTCTGTATTGCTCTTTTCCCTGCTAAACTGGTGTCGTCCAGTGACGGGAAGGGCGGGAGGACACAGACCCATGAGTGGACAGTAATAAATCATTCCCATGTCCTCACGCAGCCCGTGGTCGATGGGTGTACGCAGTGGAGAGGCCCGCCACTTGGAGCAAAAAAGCCATCTAAAACGGCAAACGTTCACACACTGAAAAAAAAAACCAAACCTGTCCATCGTCATAACGCAACGTACAGGATACCGTAACGGCGCTGGATGCGCGCCAGCGTCTCATAGCATAGCTGCGCCTCATAAAAATGTGGAGGTAAGCAAAATCTAGTTACACCTTCGCGGTTCCAAGCTCTTCTCTTTTCAACGCGTGTCGCGGAATGTTGGCGGGGGACCATGGGAAAACAGAGCTACAGAACGTCCCCGAGGGGCAAACCGAACAGGACCACGATCCGTATGCGGAGCGGCACCCCCGGTCCGGTGCTTGTAAAACTTTCATCACATCAAAAGCAGTGATATCATTATCGTTGAATGTTATCAAAATATTTCAATAAATTGTCAATAAAACGATTTATCTCAACAAATTTATCTCACATTTATAATGTCGACATAACGAACTGGTGAGCGAACTGGCTCGTCGCAGGCAGGCATGGATGGCTTCGGCCAAGATCGGCGAGCACTGCAGCGAGATGTCGAGATGTCGCCGAGGCATCGCTGTGTCCTCGTCTCTCTTCACGAGACGGTGCTCCACGGTAGCTCGATAGCTCATAATAATTTCAGCCCATTGTCGTTGCAAAATATGAGTTGACGTACGTTTTTTTTATGCTGTCATCTCCCACTCTTCCCAACTGTTCCCGCCTGTTGTCTGTTGTATTACAAGTGCGTTATTTTCCGGTGCCAGTCAAGGGGATTGCAAGCAAGCCCGGCGGTAATATTTCGTCACGCTTTCGCCCCATCGGAGACGGATCACACAAACGGGACCAAAATCGTGGAGTGCATCGGTTGGCAGGTTGGGTAAAAACAAACCCATATTACAGTCCGGTATCGCCTGCAATCCATCCATCCATCTATGCAGACGATGAGGCGGTTTCGATCTCCACTGCCCTCGGTGGCGTAATTCTGCAGCAAGGGATGTATGCGCCCGCGATACGCATCATGCAGTAGCCACATTCTCAGGATGATGCCCGCAAGCGATGAAGTACGCAACAAAAACACTACATCGATCCTTTAGATCCTTAGCACAGGCGCTTCGTACCTTAGGACTCGGCGGCAGCGGGATGTGAGAGAAGGAGCGAAAATAATGCATGCGAGCGAGCAGGCAAGTGTGGCAAGATGTGGCCAGAACAGGTTGCAGTGTGCGTTGCGATCTGAAAACGGCCCGGACACGTCCCGGACACGGGAGCTGGTGGAGCGTAAACGGAAGATATAACGCACTCGTCGCATACGGTGCAGATACGTTGTAGTGATAAGAGTTTCCTGAACCACATCCACCTTCCATCGGTTGGCAACGGTCGGCTCCTTGGGCCCTACGGGCGTCCCTACCTTCCATCGTGGTCGTCCTTTCCATGGCATCCTGTGTTTGGCGGGGAATGTTTTAGGGGATTTCATTGCTCCCTCGGTTCGGGTGCGCAACGAACGATTTAAAAGGTAAAAATATCGATCTCGGAACAACCGAGCACGATAAAGGCAAGGGCAGAGAAAAGCGTCCTTTGCTTAAAGTTTGAGAGGCGCGGAGGCTTACGGGAAAAGGGTCCTTGGGCGAGGATGTGAGGGGACTAAGTGACTCGCCGTCTCCATGTTGCCTAGAGCAGTGGGGGTTTTAAAAGGAAAAACGTATCGATCCGGTTAAAATTTTGCACGCATTACACATTCGCCGCCGGTAGCGCCCCCAAACGTTCGTTTGTGCATACATTATGGCGTTCGGTAGTGGCAGCAGCACGAAGCATAAATAAAATAAAACAATGCCCCCTCCCCCCCTGTCCCTCCGTCCCAGATCCCCGGGATGGAAAAGCATCTCTGCTGATGATAGTGCATTATCGATTCGTAAACATTTTATTTTATCATTATTATTATTGCTATTATTTTTGGCGAGCAAAGAAACCCCCATTATGTATTATGCTGCAATGATTTCACACTTTATATCGTCATGCGTATGCACACGGGTAAGGTGAGCTTGAAGTTGCGTAAAAATTACTATCATTCCCGAGCCCACTTCATCCCGGCGATGAATGCGTTTAGGCTACTCGAATTGAAAATCGGAAGCCCTTATTAAGGAGCCCCTCCCGACTCCCTTCTAGCAGCATCCATGATGCGTTGGCGCATCGCATTGAACGCTGTGGCCGCGCAAACGGGTTTTGGGTGAGCGACGGACCCTTTCCATACTATCCGCGGCTATTACTGGTGTGTTTCATCATTGTTATTATGCTTATGCTACCTTCATTTAGTCCCTGAGCCCGTGAACGGGCGGCCACTCGATTGGTGTTATTTGCATTCTTTAATAAACGTTCATTTTGATCCGCTTTGATTGGTTTTGGATGATTTTTTTTTTGTGGTTGTCCTTTTTAGTTTGTATGTTCACCATTCCTGTTGCTGGCCCTGGCGAGAGGATTCCATTGTCCTAAAGCGGCCGCTCAGTTGAAACAATCACGGGGAGAAGAAAAAAGTGTTTATGCAAATGTTGTGCACCTATAAATATGATGATTTTCCGGTAAAACAAAATGCATTACAATCAGGAGTGATAATCGATCGATTTTGACCCGAATGTGGGGGTTAAATTATGTTCAAACTCATCCCAACAGAAATTGATTAGATGACGCAGAAGCTTTTTTAAAAGCGTTGGTTCATGCGCTGGTAAATAGAGCTTATACATCGTTCTGAACGAGCAGCTCCCTGAGCATAACCGCTCGCAATAATTAGCTTCATTAACTGGTGGCTCTCATGGCATAATTTGATGTGATGATTTGTACAACGACTCAACATGGCTCTGTCTTAGGGGGTCGCACAGCAAAAACAAAGCAAACAGTAACGCCACTGGACTAGATAATGGAACGCTGAAAAGAGTTGTCAATAAACTGTCATCTGCTTAGTTCCACCGCGTCCGACTCGGGGCCAGAAGAAAAGGCGGCACACGATAGTAATGGTACCATTTGCTACCATCACTCCACAGAACAATAAACCACTTTACGAAGCAAATCGGGCTCACACGGCCCACCGACCGACCGAATGGTCTATCTGTGTCTATCTTTTTCCATGTTATTGCTTTAAATGATAATGATGATGGGGGATCGGTACCATTAAAAGGCACTAAATAGTTCTTCAATGTTACCGTCCAGTTTCAGCTGCGCCCCCCCGATAGGCCCGATGGCGTATGTGAGTCAGAGCCCGACCGGCAACTACCCGGTAAAAACCGACCGTGCGAGCACGAGCGTCCAGTGATTTGTGGGCTGCTCCGGTTGTGGGCAATAAATCATAACTAAAATTGGATACTTACCGGGCCTGGCCGAGGGTGTTCGGTGGTTGGTAGCGCGTGCACACACACACACACACACACATAAGGGTTGTGACTCGTTAAACTCGTGTTTATGACGTTTGCGGAACAATGAGGGTTATGAAGGTGAAACATAGCCACGGTATGATGGTCAGCCACAGGACAGCTAATGAAAGGAGAAAGCAGCGCAATGAGAATAGTTGCGATTAAGTTTTCAACCATATGGTACGTAAATTATATGAACAAACAAACAGTACATTCTCGCCACCGTACACTGCGTATCTGTACGGCTTAAAGTATTGAACATCCTTAAAGCCTATCTTGATTGTGGTCGTACAAATTAAAGCAAAATGCTTCCCATTTCCCCTGCTAGAATGGAATAAAAACGCGCAGCGCCGTGGTGTGTCGTTTGGTGTTTGTTGGTTTTTGCTGGGCCCATTGTTAATTCCAACCAACCATCAAAAAACATGATTTTCTTCGGTAGAAACATCTACGCAAAAACCTGTGCACATTGCGTTGGAAGGCGGGACGGGAATGAAGATAAATCACAAAATTAATTCTGTTTAAGACATCATTAAAGCGACTGCGATCAACTGCGCAATTTAAGGCGCAGGCTCGTGCCAAGAAAAGAAGAAAAAAAACTTGTGCACAAAAAAGCAGACACCGCGTCCACAAGGACATTTCTTGGCGGGGTTGTTGGAGGCGCGGGTGTGAAATACAAATAGAAAAGCAATCTTTTGAGCTGGAAGGAAAATGGTAGAATAAATGACTTCCACCAGTGTGTCATGGCAGATACAAAACGACCGCCCGGATCGGGGCTGGCATAAGCAGTGCCACTCGTCCCCTCTCCTTACCAGTTCACGAGAGCAGTTCCCAGCGATTCTTTCGTTTGCCAGGCATCTTCGTTTGCGCTTAATTCTAATTATCTATTTTCAGCTAATTGTTTCGGTTGCGCCCCTGTGAATTCGCTACATTCTGTTCGGGCGTGGGGAGTCCCGGTGAATTGATTAGCATTTTCGCTGGCCCGCGAACCTATTGGGCACTCGTGTTGAAGAATTTTACTACCGCGGTGCCGTACCGTGGTGGTTGGGTACGATTGACAATGAGCCGTTTCGAGCTGGGAGGGGTGCAACATTCGGAGCAATATGAACACCACTTTAATGCGTTACCGTGCTGCGATGCGAATTGCTATTGGCAGCAAAGCAATCGGGCTTTCCGCAGCCGTTTGGCGTTCTTATCGGGTGGCAACTATGTAGAACTAATGGCAACACAACTTACAACTTAACAGGCCTCGCTGGCCATCGGTACTACAGCGATCGAAAATGAAGTCGCGTATCGGCGATCCGCGTGAAAACATGCGCGCACACGCGTGGAGGAAAAGTTATCGGGCAGCAAATCGGGCAAACGCGTACTTTTTTTTTATTCGCACGTTCAGCTACCCCCTAGTCACCCTAACAACCATGGCATGCGTTAATTGAGGCAAACTCGATTGTGAGCCAATTGTGTTGCTGTGTGCCCTTAAAGCCGGGAGTGCAAAGTGGCGCAGAGTTTTCGCGACCAGTTTGAGCTCGGCTGATTACCCCAGGTTGAGGGCGAAGAAGTAAGGGTAAGAGTGTTTGTAAAGTATGGGGACCCCTTAAGAAAAGGCGCGATAAATGCTATCGCTTATCAATTCGTTTCGCAACGTGTGAAAAGGGAAATATTATTGTGCCCTTCTTTGGTGCAAGCAATCCCATATACGTGCACAGGGCGTCGTTAGTATGTGGTTTGTTTGGAATGTTCTGGTGCTGGCAATTTTGGCAACATCTTAATAAAAGGGTACCTAATTCGAAACGCACGCTCATTGTTTGTTGCAAACATTTCAAAGCACGAAACAAGTTGCTGCTCTCGGCACGAGATGTATTACCTCCAACCGATAACGCTACGCAAATACAACTCTAGAATGTTTAATTCCGTTGCTTTTGCTAGCAAGAAGTCATGCGTATTTAGTCTTAGTGTCGGCACTCACTGTACCGTCTTTGCGAGGGTCTCCGTTGCGCAACAGACCTAGGCACGGAGGAATGTGGGCCCCGGCTAAGTGTATTTCAATGTTTCCCCAGCGTGTCGGTTGCGGGATTAATTACCCCGAGTTGAACCCGTAGAGCCGAGGCTGTTCAACGCCGAGGGATGATGGGTTCGCTTCCGAGCACTTGCGCCCCCTAATGCGTCCTCCCGCCCATCCGCCGAAGCGATCGTTGCCGAAGCATCGTCGACCGTCGCTTGCCGTCGTCCCACCGTCGTCAAGATTGCTAAATTTGTCTAGACAAAATCCTTCCCAGAGGCAGCCCCAGGTCCTTCGATGGGCGGAGATTTACGGAAGCAGAACCGTATAGGCAAAACTTTATCCTACCTTAATCCGACCCTTTTCTTCCCAGTGTTGTTGGTCCAGCCTGACGGTTGCAGTGTTTCGGTGTAGTATTTTTCAGCCTTTTCGCTTGCTTCGTGCATGAAGGCAATATTGCACAGAACTCCCGGTGTGCCTGGCCGAGCAAAATGGGTTGCCAAAATCGTCTCACACTTCTTCCGGTGTTGCTGTCTTTTTTGGCTGACAGGCGGCTGGAGCACACTGTGTGCATCGAGAACCAGCTCCAAACGGCAATGACGACGACAACGTTGACGAGGAGTGATGTGTGGAGTACGTCCTGAGATGAACGCCGTTTCACCCCAACGCTTACGCCATTTAATCCATCTCGGTATCACAATTATCCAATCTCATCTTACCAAGGCGCCTGCTGTAGAGCTTATTACCAAGGCAAAGAAGATGGTGTATTGCAGGGTCTTGGGCTTACCTGGAAAGGGGTGAGAAAAAGAGTTCCAGACACGCACCGGCACAGGAACAACGAGCGGAAATCATTCTTTGCGTCAAGGTTGTCCAAATGTTTTGGCACCAGGAACGTACGGTACGAAGAAGACAAATTGATTGCTTCACTCGGCTCAAATCCGCAACCCAGCCCGGACCCGACCTCCGGTGGCCATTTTTGTCGCGCCGACCGTTGCACGCACTTGCTTATTCGGTGTTTTGGGAGGCAAGATTTATGCCTGTCGCTTCATTTTGTCTGGTCATTTTAAATAAGATTAAATTTTCTGATCGACATTTCCGAAACCTTTACGTTGTCGGGATGGCGATATTGATTTTTATCGCAGACTTCTTTTCTACCTGTGTGTGTGTGTGTGTGTGTGTGTGTGTATGTGTGTGTGTGTTGTGTTGTTGCTTCGTGACGCTTTGTTCTAAAGCTCGTTCAGCATGTGAATCAGTCGCATTTGCTGTGGGCGTAATTTTTGCATTTGCTGTTCGCACAACCATTTCACAGGCACTCTGATGGCAGCCGTCACATTTGACGCATCGTGCCGAGAACAACGGGCAGAATCGCAGCAAAAGAGAAGCGATGGAGATGGAAATGGTTGTGAAAAGCGCATAAAATAACCACCCCAAAATCTAGTCGACAAATACTCGCCGACACTTGCGAGCATTGAAATCGTACCCCCAAAGAGGACAGGACACAGACACACAAACTAACGCACCGCAACGAACCAAACGAAAGAGGGAGGAAACCTTTAACTCGCGTTTAACTGTAAATTAACATATTATATGACAAATATTAAAATCAAATTGACTATGCCATTCTATCATCGAGTAATTTGATACGATTGTAGAGCGCGACGTGCGACGGTGCGACGCGTCGTTTGATTATTTTCGACGTGAGTTTCTACCCTCACCTCAGCACCCTCACGCTGCGCCTTCGCCGGCCTCTTTCATTGAAACGTCTTCGGCCACTTTCGGTGATGGGCAAAGCCGGTGAACGGGTTAAACGGGCGCTTCAAATGGGGCGATTTTTTCTTCTATTCCTCCCCCCTCCCCGTTTCATTGAAGCCCGGGTCTCGAGGATGACTGTGTGGCCTCCGTCATTATTGTTAAGCCCAGAGATTGTGCTCGTACCAAGTACAGAAGAAGACAGGGCAGGTTGTTTTTCTTCTTGTTTTTTTGCTTCTTTTTTTCGTATCCTCAGATTCCCCGGTTGTCCTCCCAATGCCAGACTCCCTCGAGACCCGATTGAACGCCATTTGGGACACAAGGCGGAGTTTTTTTTCGTTTTCTTCAACCGTGTCTCTTCGTCGGACCGATGTTTCTGTGCAGGAAGAGTAACTGTCGCTATGCTTTGCACCTTCATACCCCCTGGTTGACACATCCCGGACCTCGGTGGTGCTTAGAAGACCTGAGGTTCTTGGTTGTGGCACGGTGTTTTGATGGGTTCGGCGTTGCCACTTCGACGGCTTCGATATTATTTCCATATTCTGCCCCAAAACCACACCGAACATTCCTGCTCGCCCACACACTGTACGGTTGGAAGCAGCCTTTTCTCTCCCGTTTATCTTGACCTTCGCGCGACACTATCATTCCGTTGCATCGTTTATTATCACCTCGAAGTTTAGTTTTAGCTCGTTCCGGGGGGATAAGCAAACGAAGCTAATCTAATTCCCGCACACAGGATGGCCAATATGTTTGTTTTTTATGTCCAATTCCGGTTTCCGCTTTTTGTTTTGTTTTTTGGCTGGTTGGTTTGGTTGGGACTTCCCTTTGGTCGGAACCGCCAGCCTGCCGTGTACGATAGCACGATAAATAATGAATTAGGCCTGCCGGTGTGGGTTTCGGGGGTCACGGGACGGGATGTACAAAGTTCCCAGTGCCGATTCCACGCCCTTTTCGTGCGCGTCCGAATCCACATTAACTTATTAAAACCACCCAGCAGCTAGGGAAGCGTCGTCCCCGGGAACGTGTGCACAAGTGTCAAAACGTTGGCAGTGGGAAGACCCAGAAAGAAGTGGTTTGCTTTCTTCTTTTCCGCCACCTTTTGGGATCGTTTGTTTGATTTTCCACTCCCGCCTTCCTTCCCCTTTCCGAGGGAGCGATTCCGATGGGTTGCCTCTTTTGTTTCAGATCAAACCTTAACCGCAACGCAACGAGAAAGGCCGGCCATTAGATTCATTATTTATTTAAGCCTGTTGCGCGTTTTTGTGGTTGTCAGGCTAGTGTGTGTGTGTTTGGTTTTTTTCAGTTTCAGTTCATTTGTTTTTGCCCCAATCAAGCGGAGTATCTTCACCCGGAGCCAGAGTGTCTTGGACGTAGTCCGAATTTGTTTGTATTTTTTTGAGATTTTGCTCCCCGTCGGAGAATGGGAAGAAAAACGAAAAACCGGAACGGCGAAGATCTGTTCCCGTCGCGCTGCTCTGCCTGTTGCGGTTGCCTATCGGGCTGCCATCGCCCGGCTCCGTTAGCGGTTTGACAGCGACTGCCTCTTGTTTCCCACCTTATTAGTCTTCGGCCATTCTGGACGCTCACAAATTTCGGGGTGTCGAAGTGGCTGAGAATAGAGACAATATTTGAAGGCATATTAACACTCCGTGGAAAGATTATTACGGATGAGCGAGTGCGAAATGATGGATCGATCGTCGGACCATGGGGTTACATCGCGATCGATCAATCGATCGATTGGTTGGAGCGATTTCAACGCAACAATGGTGCGCAGAAGACGTGGGACGTCAAAACGAGGGCCATAATAATTTAATTAAACCCAAGTTCGTGGTTTCACAACCATGCAGGGTGGAAGCTCACTGGGCTCGTGTGCGGTTTTGAGTGTTTGATGAATGTGTTTGTTTGTTTCTTTCTCGTTCCACGACTGCAGCTGCTCGTTAGCGGAGGACAGACGACAACCGCAAGCTCCCAGTCACCGATCTCCGCCACGAACGCGCCCTCGCTCAGTCCCGGTGGTTCGGCCACGGGGGCTCCGTCCGGTGCCCTCAGTCCCGGGGCCGTCTCGCAAACCTCGCAAAACAATGCCTCCCTAGGTGGTGGCGGTGGTGGTGGCGGAGCCGGAGGAGGCGGCGGTGGTGGTGGACCCACGACATCCTGCTGTGAGAATGGCCGCCCGATCATGACCGATCCCGTGTCCGGACAGACGGTTTGCTCGTGTCAGTACGACTCCGCCCGGTTAGCGCTGTCCGGGTACTCGCGCATTCCCACCGGAAGTGTCGGTGTGTATGGGACGCCTTACCCTTCGACGGAGCAGAACCCCTATCCGAGCATCGGTGTGGACAGTTCCGCCTTCTACTCCCCGCTGGTAAGTGTTTTCTCTATGTTTTTTTTTTGTTGGTTGTGATTTCAGTGTGAAGCCAATAGCGATTTTCAATTAATATTCCAGCCTTAGAAGAATATCTTCAACCAATAATTTTGACGGATAAATAATAATATAACTCTTTCAATGTTAATCTTCTTGGTTAAGATTGAAAAAAGGTTTTTTTTTCCTTGGTTCATGTTGAAAATCCAATCATAATGTAAAACTCTCTTCGAAAGCCTATCACCCCGAAAAGGTTCGCTTCCGCCTTATCAAAACTTAAAATTCTTAAAACGATTTCTTAGTCGGAAACTTTTTCTAAATCTTTGTAAAAAGCCTAACCCAACAACGCCACATCAACTGCTCCGACTGGTTGTGGCAACATTGTTCGCCCAAGTGAGCTCGGGGGCCACTTAATGAGGCCAGAATTTCGCATTCCCGTCACGAAACCACTCACTCGATTATTTGCCGGTTTTTCATGGGTCTTTTCGTTCTGGTTGCGTACGCACCACGTTCGGTTGTCATTGTATCTGCTTGGGGTTGAAAAATTCTCCAGCACGTGTCCACCCCGCTTCTTTTGCTCTTTCTCGTGCAACAAAACCGCCGGCAAATAGAGTGCGGGCTGCCGGCTCGATTGGATTCTCGCTGCCAGGGCAAAGGAATAGCCAGAAGATAATGCTGAAATGTGGAAGTAAGTGAGTGCGAAAATGTAACAAAAATACTGCATGTTTATGGCAGACGCAGATTATCCTTTGAGTTCTTATGACGTGGTGGTGGAGTGTAGAAAAGGGAGAGAAAACAACACAACAGCGCTACAATGAAAGTGAAACATCCGCAAGGCTATTGCGATAGATTGTTGCAGAACTTGTTGGCGAGGAAGCGTATCTAGGACACTGAAACCTCCAATAGGATTGACTGCTGTCTAACGTTAAAGAAACCTTTAAAGAGTTCATGTTTTTGTTCATATAATTTGTGATGAATAAAATCTTATCCAATTATTAGATTAGATTAACACTTCGGTTGCCTTAACATACAATTTAAGTTAAAATGTTTAAGCTTGATTCCAAAAAAAACATTTTTACATCCTGTAAAGATTGCAAATGGTGTCGAAATTACAATAAAATAATTTAAATATTACCTTTTACAAGACATTAAACACCAAGTGTGTTTCCATTCTGTTTAATAAAATAAAGATACGCAATTGGAACGTTCTACAATTACAAAGCAAAAGCTTTGAAACACCGACTTAGTATAAAGGATTACCCATGTAATGCGGAAGCAGTGTGGCAGTGCATTTGCAAAATGTTGTACTGCACTTCGTAAAAGGATTCCACAAATTCACGTTGTACCTTACATGCGGTTGTATGCGGTGGTATGTGTATGTTTGTGAATGCGCATGCGGCATCGTTCGTTTTGCTACTGGAGGGAAATGGAGAGACTATGACCAAACACTTAGCATCGGTACTGTTCCGAGGTGCAGACGGATGTGCAGCCGCTAGTCTCGCCAGCCACCTACCCTTCCGATTTCGTCACCTGCTATCCAGGCCCCGGGTTTCGTTATCGTTCGCTTGGCAGGATCTGTGGAATGCAAAAGCTTTCCTCTAGCTCCGTGTTTGGGAGTCCTGCGGGACGTGAGTGCATTTTTTTAACCTCCGTTTTGTTCTCGGTCCTTAACGTCTTGCTGCAGAGTAAACTGCAAACGTAAAGCACAAGCATAATAGTAGTGCTCCCCAAGACCATCCATCCCCTTCCTTCTCCGCCAATGTGGGTTTGGTTGGCCTGTGCAGTCGTCGTTTGCCGGCCCCGTGTACTTAAAATAAATGTATAACAAGATGTAAATTAAACCCCTTTCGCTATAAATACGAAATTACCCAAATGGCCGTGGCTTTCGCTCGGTGTCCGGCGGTCAGACGTTCGTGTTCGTGAGTTCTGCTGCACGAATATGTGTGTGTGTATGTAGTTATGCTGGGTTCAGTCTAGAAAGCAAGAACGATAGTCGCACCAAACACTAATGACGGTTTTGCTTCGTCCAGTCGCTGGACACACTTGAATCCTTCTCCAGGGAGACACGTTGTAAGCCGCTCTATCCTCCGTCCGTCCGTCTGGCATGGTGTTGCCACTTGCTGCCACATTATCTACGGATAGGACACGTTCTCACACATTCCTTTCGGTGGCACGCGGGCGAAAGACTTGGGTCGTGGGGCGAACGGGAAAACTTTTTCAAACTAAGTAGATTATTGGTGTTCAATTTCATACCGAATAATATCGCTGGAATGCTTCGGAATGCAGCACATGGACCCTCCACAAGCCACCACGAGTTTCAAGTTGCTCGATCTCGAGCGAGGGAAAAGTTTCCCGGTGCCCCGGGATTAACAATCCGTGGAACGTGATGCATTAGAAGGGCGCACGAAGGCTTCGCGCGTAAGTGAAGAACGGAAAACGATCACTTGAATCGCTTAAACTGACCGTGGCGGTGACCGTGGGTCTCTTGCCTGAGAAAGCAACCCAACAAAGTCGCACAAATCGATGCTGTCAGACTGAACTGATTTAACAAACCATTATCGCATTAGCGCAACAGCCTAGCAGAGTTTTGAGGCGATTTCCAAACAGCTTACGATGTCTTATTTGGGGGGGGGGAGGATTGTAAAACATTGTGGTAGAAGGGAGGTTGGCCTTTTTGTCCACTTTTGGTGAACTTCTGTCAGTTGATGAAACAAATTTGTCCCCTGACATTCCAACACGGCGCAGTTTAATGAGTTTAATGCCGAATTTAGATGTGTGTGTTGCTGTCTTGCACCACTCCGTTTCATGTTAGAAGATACAGCCGTTTCTAAAGCATTTGCTCGAACGAAAGGCCCAACAAATGAAGCAAATAATTGTGACCATCAAGTACGTACGAGAAGTGCGTACACTATGCCGAGGGTGCTTAAGGATCACCCCTGGGGGAAGGGTCCTCCTGCTGCGTGCATTCGATATCATTATTCCAATCGTGACATACGGTGTCGGTTACTGACACCGGAGAAAAGCGTTTCGATGGTTTATCGTTGGCTATGGCTTGAAATTGAGCCTGGAATTGATTTTTACACCAACAATCAACAGCACTACGGGTGTGTGAAAGTGTGGCGTAGCATACCACACAAAAGGGACGCGTTTGTCAGCAGATAAGCTATTAACTAATTATGTCACCCTTTTCCAAAACGTTGAGGGATGAATCAAATCACCCACAAAGGAACCTACTTAGTGGTGTTGACGCAAAGTCTTCGATAAGGGTGCCGTTAGTTATTTTGGAGGTCTTTCTCCGCGTCAACCTTATTTGGAGCTAAAACACACACGACAGGAAACAGTGCCTTTCGCGTGAGTGTATGGCCAGGTTTCCACCTTTGCCCATCGAGTGAAATGCCATCAAGACGAACGCACTGATTATCGACGTTCATAATTATGCCGAAACACGAATATCGTTTTGTGCTGAAACGTTGAACAAAGATTGTTATCGGTTGTTGGCATGATAGCGTGCCTTTTTCCTGGATTGAAGTGGAACCCATTTCCTATTCCCCCTTCTGCGTATGTCGCCGTGACGATAAACACCTTTTTGCGTTCTAATGTGTCACCGCCGATTGGAGGTCCTTCACTGCAACAAATAGTTGAGCCCCGTTCTACATGGCTCCATGAGGAAATTGTGTCACTAATGAATGAAATAAGCTAGCCAACACGCTTAGCACAAGTGCGTATAAGTACTGTTTTCAGCATAATGTGCTTGTGTGTTACTCATAAGCTAAACGTAGAAGAAAGGTAAGGCGGCCAAATAATGGTCTAGATCTTCCAGTTTCCGTTGCCAACGTATCAACAGCACCGGAAGCGCTACAGAAAAAAGCAATCAATTATGACCCGGTTTGCATTTACTTTGATTTACCAACTGCTTTGATTTACCAAAGGTGCTCCCCCCCCCCTCCTGTATATCTTGAATGTTTCAGGTTCCAATCGGTTATCGACAAAAAGTTCTGCCCCTTTTGCCGTCTGCTCGATTGGATCTCGATTGCAACCATTCAATATTGTTCGTGACAGCAGTGTGTTCGTTTATTTTTTTTTATACTTTTTTCGGGGGTTCGTTTCGGCTTAACTTGAAACGCAGCGTTATCTACGCTATCGTTACAGACGCCCGTCAGCGATCGTCATACGGTAACGTGTACGCCAGTTGAACCGCTCGCGATAGGAAACGGTGATTGGAGTGGTAGTGCACTCCGCCATGCCAGGATGCCTCCTGAAGAGTGCTTGACATATCTTGACAGCGAACAGCGGAAATCAATCGATGCGAAAGAGTTTGAAACGCTTGGTTCCGGGATCGGGCGCTGGTGGAGGCTTCCTTTGATGCGCTTCCCATTCGATTCCAGGTGCTTGGTTCGATTCTAAGCTTATAAAATAGCGAATGAAATACGATTTGACACAAACATCACTCTCGACAAGGGTATTTTATTTACGTGCCGCCTTCCCCTACTAACGATCCATCATGCATGGGACGGATGGTAATGGTGTTTACCAAATGGGATATTTATTCCGATGTTAAGGGCAGGTAAAGTTAAGCATTTCAAGCAACAACAAAAAATCAAAGCAGTTTTTCAGAAAATAATCACCCATTACCTAGCATCATGAACGACCACTAGCTTAGGGTGTACGATGGAGGGTGATTTATTTTTAATTTTTATTGCGCACATTCTTACGAGCGCTCTCCTCTAGCCCTCTGCATGAAAATACATTCCACTTTGCCCAAGCCTCGCAAGTTGCGGAATCCATTGATTCGCGATCTAATCTACCAATTCGACCGCAGCTATCTGTGCGGTTGAAGCGCAAACCCATTTTTAACACCCACCAACGACGCGCAAAGAGAGAAAGAGAGAGACGGATAGAGAGAGAGAGAGAGAGAGAGAGAGAGAGAGAGAGAGAGAGAGAGAGAGAGAGAAGGTGCAGGGCCATTGCATGGTTTTACGATTTACCATATCCATTTGCGCACGTACCACGTTGTTTGAAGCAAGACGATGGTGCGCCACACATTCATACGCGAGGCAAATGGCTTTAATGAGAGGAAAATTAAGGAATTAAAAAAAGAGCAGTTGAAGATGGGAAGAAGCAGCAAGCACACACCTATGGAACAACAAAGAAAGAGCGAGGGAAAGAAGGAAACAGCGAGTGAAAGAGAGCTAACATGCAAAATAAAAAGAAGACATTGAAAATTGGCAAGAAAAGTAGCAAGAATCGAAAAAAAAACAAACAAAGAAGAAAAGCGACACAAGCACACAAGATTAAGAGTATGGCCCAGTGCAACAAGACCCGAAAACAATTTTGCTTAATTATTCGACCTGGACCACCGAAAAAGCCTTTCGCTAAGGGATGATACACCAAAAAAGGGGTCAACTGTGAAGGTCTTCCAGGCTTTGCGAAGGCACGCGAATGCGAGGTGAAACCAAACAATGCAACACACTCACACAAAAAGGCCCCCCCCCCCATTGGGGGAAGGGAATGAAGCATTGGAATGAAATTTATTTGCTGGGAATAAAATTAATTGACAGTTTCATTTTATCTAATTTCAAATTTACTTACGATCCGCGTGTGCCTGCTGTGTCCGATCGTCCCGTGCTCAATCGTCGACGGGGTGGCGAAGGCTCTCTGCTCGTGTCTCTTGCTTTCTTTTTGCACCGATTCATTCTTTTTCTGTGCCTCCTGTGTTTGTGCATCGTACCGCGTGCTTTCCGGTATGGTCGTCTGCTCTTTTGCAGACCGCGATCGGCTTTCGTTCGATATGCGAACGACTCATTTACATTCATCCAATTCTGAACCGTTTCGCGCTTCCTTTGCTCTATGCTTTCTGAGCCAGCTCAACCTGTCATCACCTTTTTGGGGTTTTGCGATCGCCACTGCCGACTCGACCCGGGTGTGATCGAGTATTTATAGATAGGTAGTGTACAGCGCTGTGTGTTGTGTGCTCAGTCCTCTGTCTGTGTGGTTTTGTCGACGGAACATCTTACCGAAATCGATCGTCTAACACCACTCGCCTCCACCCTCGGGTGTTTGGTGTTTAATCGAAAGGGATGCAAGCCGTTGTTTTTTTTTCAGGGGGCCAGATTTCAAACTCGAACGGTCTGGGCCGTACACCGGTTTGGAAAAAAGGGAATCATTAAGGAGTTTTATTGATGGTGTTGTGCTCACCGACACCGGCGTGCCGGGAAGGAAGAGCGGGTCCCATAACGAGGTGTAATAATGATGGTTCGAAATTTTAATATTCCAACTTCGAGGTTCGCGCTGAAAGAGTTGGCCACCCAGGGGAATTTTTGGGTTACTGCTGTCGGTGGTATTTTTTTCCACCTCTTCCTTTTCTGTTCGGCGGTTGCCACCGGGATTTTATTTCCGCTTTGTTTTTGAAGGAGTTTTTGGGCCTTTGCATGGCACGTGCATACAGCGAGGTCGGCCGCTTCGTCCATCCGGTTGGTGGTCTTCGGTTACGGGCAGCACAGAGCCGACCAAACGGGCCAACCACCCACACAGGTGGCAATGATGGCAGAGGTCCTACTGAAAAACAAAAAAAAAACAAGAGGCAAAAGATGGAACGAAAAAAAGTGGTAGGCCCAATTAAAAGCAAGTTCCCCTCTTGCGCCCTTCGTGCTGGGTGAGTGTGCAGCACGTGCAAAGGAAAGGCAAAGACCTTTCCCTATCTTCACGATCCATTTTTATCGACCCTGTCGTCACCATCGGACCCGGCCCACCTACAAGCGCCCGGACGTGAACTGAAGCTTAAAAGTAAAATGTTTTATCGCTGTCGCGCGGTACTTCAGTGTTCGTTTTCGTTTTTCCTCTCCCCCGATTGGCGGTGGTATGTTTCGTGAGGTCTAGAAGGCAATTAATTTTCATGTCGTTTGCGGGAAAACGCAAAACAACGAGAGCCCATCAAACGCTCGTTGGGAAAGATAAAAATAAATACATCATCCACTAAATACACAAAAGACAGCCGAATTGGTCGTGGGTCCGATCCGGTAAACGAAAATCTCATTGCAAACCAACGGATTTCTAATAGCCGCAGGGGGAGAAGGGGGAGCTGAGATAGAAGCACATAAAATTAATCTTAATTTGCATCTCAATTGAAGGCAACGGAGCGAATCATGTTCAAAAGGTCTTCCGTCTGCTTTCTTAAAGCAATGTCGCTAATCTTTGCAATAGCCTAATTTACTTATCGGCAATGGCCGTTTCGGAGGGCGTATGCAAAACAGCTTTTATGTTGCACGGTGTAATTAGGAGAATATTTAAAGTTTTTTTTACGTAATGTGTGAGCCATTGCATGAAAAAGTCAGCTAAGAATGATTTATGTTTAATGAGCACAATTTTTAAATGGTAGTAACTATTGTTTGCCATTATACGCACAGGATGTTTCAATATTTTCAGTTCAACAGCTTTAGTTGACAGCTAAAGTTCTTCCATCGAAGGTAAATGTCACATAGCATCAATATATTAGCCACCTCGATTGCAAACAACTAATTACCGCGTATTGTATCAGACGATTTAAATTCCATGCCAACTCATTACATCGATGTGTCATTAGGATTAATAATGAGCTTCCATTGGCGAAGGCATAACAATACACTGCACCCAGCAAACGATCGTATGTTCTGCTGAACCCAAGTATAGCTATTCCAGTGTTCTTTTATCTTGCAAATTCCGCAACCTCCACCGTTCCTGCGGGTGTCAAGCGTTTCTTTGGGGGACATGTTTGTTGTTGTTGTTTCTGTCCTGTGTACCACAATTGGGGAATGTAAATTAATCTTCACGGCTGCACCGCTTAAGTTTCCCATCCCGGGTTGGGACAGCCGAGACGATTCCTTTGGGAACGAATTGGCCGCCCGCAAACGCGCTGCACTGCGAGCGATCCTGTTGGAAAAGGTGAGCTGCCGGGACATGCCGAAAATTCCCGGAAATCGTCTCACGAATGCATGGCCCGGCTCCGGCTGTCCCTAACCCTAGACAGTTGTGGCCCATTGTTAGGTCCGTGGTTCACGCGCTCACGATCGGATGCTAAAATGTGCTGTAGCCGCCGACTGGCAGCTTGCGGATGCTGTCGCGACCCTCCTGCCCCAATCGGTCGCGTACGCTGGCAGCGAATCGCGAAATACCCCAATTCAGATAGTTCACACCGATTGTGTGAATCCAGCAATATAAAATGTATAGAAATCGTATTTGTAATCTTCACCCTGTGTGTGTGTGCCGAGATCGAACGGATCGTTCTTGTTGCTGGTCGTTGCAGCGTTGCAACGCAGTGCGATCGAGGACAAGTTTCGGGGTTTTGGGATGTTTCGTTTGGGATTCGTTTCGTTCGCTGCCTGACAGCTCCATAGAAAGCAGCAGGAGTCGGCCACATTGAATCAGGCATTCGCGTTTTTGTTTTCGCTTGTGTCGTATTATTGTGTGTGCAGCCTGGAGTGCAGCCATTTTTCACGAGCATTTTTCTTCTTGCTGGCGTGGAATTATCACATTCCGCCCGTGTGCGGTGTGAGAAGGAGGTGGAAATTAAATTTAAATATTTTATTGAACAAACAATCCAAACCTATGGTATAAATAGAAGGGCCATTGCCAGTGGAATTGCGCTAGTTTTTCAATTTTAACCGCTTTTATGCGCTTAGTTTTTCAAAATCCAGTTTCAGTTGCCGCAAAACAGAAATAATAAATATTTTTACCAAAAATCTCATCAAATTGTGAGCCTTGCAGGACTTTGGTTTTGTTTCACTACCGATATCCAGAAGAAAAGTCTTTGTAGGCCTTTACACCACGATCGCTTGCTATCGACAGCGTCGTTCACGTTCCGCTGAGACGGTGTTGATGCTGCCAGGTACGGTGTGCTGTCGATTTCGTGGTATCTAAATCTGCGTCGAAGTATATTTATGAATGGAGTGGTCAACTCGTTTCGATGAGATTTACACTCGGTACGTGCACCAGAAGTGAATGGTACCACATCCCAGCACGTTTCATTCTCGCGTCGTTTGCAGCAATTTCCTGTTCGAAGCCGCACAGGACGCAAGAACCGCAACACAGCGCAAATGGGAGAGGAATCGTACAAAATCGTTTGAAGAAAAATTACCTCGTTGACGGTTTGAGAGCTCTTGTGTTGGACGATTTTCCAGTGGCGATAAAGGAAAGGGTCAATTCGCAACGTCTCGCGCTCTTGCTTCTGTCGCTCGCATTCGCCGCTCGAGCTGCCGTTTGCTGGCAAGCGACTGCTTCCACCCGCCGAACGACGCATACTCGCCCGCTCTGTTTTACGCTGTCCCATTCGCGACGATGTACCTTACCGAAATGCTGCTCAGAGCCATCTCGGCGGCTCCAACCCGTGCGGTGGCGGCGATTGTCGCGCTGTGCGGCGGTGGGGGAGAGCTTGGCTTTGTTACAGCTTTCATATTATATTTATCTGCCCGGGAGATGCGTGAAGCCCGTTGGCCATAAATTGCCACTTTGACTTGTGTGTCTGAATTTACTGCCACCTTTTCCCAATTCACCAGCGGGGACCCGGGACAACTAAACATTCATTGAGCGTATCGTCGTGCGGCTGACCGTCGTACCAATCTTCGCCTCACCGTACTAAAACTGCACAGCAACGGTCTTGAGATCGTGAACAATAATAATAATATAAACATAAAATGAAGCGGAAAATAAAAGCACGTGAACGATCGTGAACGTTGCTGCGGTCGTGGTAGGACGATCTGTGTTAGCTTTATTTATTTTGACAAGCTCTACAAATTGGAATGGCATTGTTTCGTTTGTTAGCATGGTGACGATCCGTAACGCAGGTCATCGGAAATCGTACGATCAAGCTAGTGCACGATAGGTTACTTCAATGACGTGTGAAACAATTTAATATCGCTAACAAGACACAAACGTTGGTGGCACCAGGAAGAAGCGATCATTTTTTAAGGATCACTATACGAAGGAGAAAATAATTGCCGCTGTACAAAAGAAAGATATATGAAACTAAAACCGTTACTTTAATAGAATTTAACCATTCTTAAGAACGAAGTTGTTTTTGTAGAATTTGCATTCCTCTTTGTATGAAGCAAGTAGCCTCACTTTAACCACCAGCTATCGCATTTTTCATCAGTGTTTGTTCGCAAGTAAAAACATACACAACATAAATCTAACATCATGCCGGCAAAGAACCACTGTAAACAATTTCGAAACCGAAGGGTGAATCTAATTATCATTAAACTACTCATTACAAGTCCGGAACCCCGCAAAGAAAATCCAGAAACCGTCAACAAAACGCTTTACCCAAAATAATGTACCGCCAGTAAGTTTGCGCGCTGGTCGTTTCGTCGCTTGTTGGCCGTTGTAATCGTTTGTTTCATTACAGCGGCAACGAAGAGTGACGGCTGCATCCAGTGCCCAGCATATAGTGCTTGTGCGTTTGCTCCACTTCCCTGCACGTACATGTAATTATGATAAGCAGCGATAAGATGAACTGCAGAGTGGCACGATCGGTTGCAAGACGGCCGCCGCTACCAGTGCACGGAGTGACAATTTTTGCATTCGCTCAGGAGTTTGGCAGCACAACTGTCCGAACAAAAGCGAAAAGAAGTTGCCGACTAGCTTCAGATGCAGATGCAGCGGTCATCAATCAAACAGTCAAAGACTCGGCAGCCGCAACCGAGTCTTGCCCCCGGTGGCAGCTGCAAATGAGTGACAAATTTTCCCTTTTGAACGGCGAACTGCAGGTTTGAGGACTATTTTTTCTGCTGCGTTTGTATCGTTTCCAGTTTTGCACACTGCACTCAAATTGGCAGCATTATTTGCTGTGAAGCCAATATGCGGCGCAGTTGTGAAGTTTAATTAACTTGCATTGCACCCTGCGTGTATTAGCCCCACACAGCTCCACCTAGCGCCGTTCACTGTCTTTGATCAAGTTGTAAAACTAATCTTTTCAACACTCGTTGTCGATGTGGAGTGTTTTTTGCTATCCTCTTCAGCTGTTTACATTGCTTCTCAGTTGGGCACTGGTGCGTAGTATGGTAGTGTATGTGTTTTTGCACATCACATATTTCTTTCACGTTCTTTTTAGTTGCGGACAAATCGACTCCCCGGGACGCTGTATGAGTGGTAGAAAATGCTGTGTACTAGTTGAAAAGAAAAAATTAATAGAAATAAAAAGACACAAAAAAGTAGAGAGAGAAAACGGTTGGTTGAGTTTCCAACACAGCTAATAAACCTTCCTGCTGGTGTTCGAGTCACAGCCGTGCCTAATACATTGCCGCATATTTAATGTCACTCTGATATTGTCATTAACACAACATAAATTCCGTTACTATCATCATAATTCAGGGTAGGTGATTTTGTTTCTACCTTTCATTCCCACCACCAGCACCAGCACTTCCGCCGACAGTTGAAGTTGAACCATTTTTTCACGCTATGCCATTCCGCGCTGGCGGCTACCGTTATTTAGTGTCCCCATCGACCTCCTGCGGGCCCCTTCGATCCGAAGCGTGTTCGGTAGCCGTTTGTCGTATCTTTGGCCGGTTTTTGTTGTTGTTGTTGGATAGGGAGGTTTATTTTGCTTTATTTTGCTGACCACTTGCCACCATCTTGGGACGGTTCGACCGATCGTTTGCTTCCGGACGCACCGTTTGTCGCACTGGTGTGCTAATAATCTTTATCTGCCTTTTGAACCATCCACCTGAGCGTTACGGACGGTTAGCAGATGTAGAAGCGGAGCGTATTGAAGCGATTTGTGATGTGCAAACTAATAAATTCGCTAAAACAGTTCTATTTTATTTTTGAACAATCTGACGAAATGAAGAACAATGACGAAGAAGAAACAATGATTGAATCACATTAAAAACTGATTAAGCAGGGATTTCTCGAATAAATACAAGGAATATTTTATCACCATAACAGACATTTTTAAAACCGTTCAAACACCATTCAAAATGGTCAGAGCTCAAAATCCGGCAATGCGTCCCGTGACCGTGTTAATCCATTCCTATTCCGGTAACTCTTGCACGGCCAGAACCTTTCAGCAGCGGTCAGAGTCGGGATTCGGTCAGATGGGATGGGTTGAGTATAATTTCTTAAAATATGCAATTCAATGAATGTAGAGCAGGATTATGGTGGTTAAATTAAAAGGATTTAAGCTCTGGAAGGGGTTGTAAAATTTCATTTTTATCGCCTGATTTATACAGAAACTTTTTTTGTTTGTGCCCTCAAACTCATTCCATGGGTGTCTGGGTTTAGTTTTTTGCATTCTCATTGAGCACGTTCATCGCTTCATCATGCTTTCTTTTTTTCTTTATCATCTTTTTGTGGAGGATTTCTTTTATAATTTTCATCACCAATTGCATAAAAGGAAGTTTCTTTTGCCACAGATTTCATTACAAGTTTGCACTAGCAGTTTTCGGTTGCGATAAGAAAGGTTTGGTCATGTTAATCGCCACATTTATAGCATGTTCTTGATGACTGCATTATCATCGCTTAAGTTTGATCTACATTAGCTAACACTTGTCTAGTCCGAGAGACGGTTAATGTCTGTCCATGAGCTAGCCCAAAATGTTGGATAATTAGATTAAGGCTAGTGCATTACAAATTTTGACCTTAATAAATAAACAAGCTCACAAGCGAGGGGAAAACGGCAATTGGAAAAGAAAAAAAAAGTACCCTCAGAGCTCGTAAAGACGCTCTTGTACATTATTTATGATCCGGGCTGCGTATAGAAGCTTCGGATCCTAAAACGGATCCATCGCATATAGAGTTGTTCTATGCCGAGGATGTGCCCCGTGAGGCGCGAAAAGAAAGGGGTTCGACGTATCGGTCCGATGAGCGAGAGGCGCCTCGGGAGCTAGATCGGGCGGGCGGACGGTCGGGCGGGCGCTTGGAGTAGCGCGGCGTCATACACCGTACATGGCGATTTCCTTTCATTAGCACCTGCTCCACGGGTTAAACGGTCCGAATAACCGAACGGCCGTACTTAGTAGTGTGGCTTTGAACATGATCGGGCCCGGGCGAGCTGCGAAGGAAAGAACGCACAAACGAGCATGCACACGCACATCAATTCCCATAAAAAAGGAACACATCAGTCGCGCATATGATGTGCGATGTGCGTTAAAGAGTAATTTTTCCATCAACATCGAAACGCGTTCTGCCTTCCTTGCATGGTAGCCCTCAGAGCGAGCCCTTCTCGGCAAGCCCTAAAAACTGGTGCAAAGTAGCGTGGGAACACGGGGTGCGTTCCGAGGGGCATGGAAGCGAAAGGTGAAAAGTACCAGTACGCAGCGAAATACACTCCGCAGGAATTAATAACTTAATTTTTATCGACGGAATGCCACTTTTGACCGTGTCTGGTCGACTGGTTGTTTGCCTGTTCGGGCCACGACGTCTGAGCCGACGACACGATTCTTGTTTGCTTAGTGCAAACGAGCTCCCGGGCAACATGAACGTTCCCGCTGGTTCACCGATGCGATATAAATTTATTAATTATGAACCCAAACGGCTGGGCCGTGTGCCGCACGGGGAAGAACACGAATTCAAGATGCAAGGTGTTTCTGGGCGACGCTTGGCAGGCTTCCTAGGCTGCAGCTCTATCTCCTCGTAAAGGGGATCACTCTATGCCTCTTATCATAAACACGTTAAATATGTCCTTCTCAATCGTGCGGCTTAAAACAGCTTCCCGAGAAGTTCTTGAGCTCCCGCTCCAAAATCAGTCCCGGTTTATCTACGTTACCCGCGGCTTTCTCCCAGCAAGCTCCGTGTGTAAGACGCATGAAGATGGCAACACGTGAAGATGGTCCATTTGTTAGGCTGGAACTGATAAATGGATTGCCTTCTTAGCTACCGGTATTTTTGCTCGCTCTTCTGAACGTCTGGTCAAAGCATCGGCCCAAAGGAGCTGCAGCGGAAGCCATTCTCTATTCACGAGAAAGAGAGAGAGAGACACACAGAGAAAGAGAGTGAGAGAAATAAATGTATTGCTAATAATCATAATAATGTGTGATAAATAATACAAAAAAAGGAAATAAAATGCCCGTCTGTTCGCACGGCCAGGCGTACGAATGTGCGCAAGAAATATATTGGCCAGCGTCAGCACAACTCAATATCGCGTTGATGAACCGTGCGTTCGACGCGAGCGATCTGTGGGAAGGGAAGGTGCACCCATAAGTAAACAAACGAGTTTCTCCATCGGCCATAAACATACCGGCTAGTGTTCCCTGCCCGGACGCAAAGCCAGACGAAGTGCGTGAGCGCATAAGCGCAAGTACCGGGTCGGACTGGGCTGGGAGGGATCGTGCGTGAAATGAAGAGTGGCATATTATGCCGATTGAGCCAGGGTGGAAAAGTTGGGTTCGGGTGCGAGCAAGAATAGACGCCCATGCCATTTCCACAACAGGGCAAGGAATGCCAATGCAACGAAACAAGTGGCGTTATTTCTATTGCGAACGGTTGGAGCAAAGCGGAGCATAAAAAGGGGGGAACCAGTGCCGGGGAAGACAGCGAACCATACCCCTTTGATACAAATAGCCGGAGCACAAAGGAGCCCCCGATGAGCGATGAGGTTCCCGGGTGGTGACGCCATTCTCTTTTAATACCCTTTTATTGTTGGTTTTATAGCTTGTAAAAGGATACCTTCGTATCACCTTGATGGCATTTCGGTGGCTTTTAATTGAAACATAAAAAATGTCGTACGTCCATGTACAACGGCAATAGCGGCAACGGCTGCAGCAGCAGCAACAGTAACGGCAGCGACAACAATGCGCCTGTGTGCATTTGATGCGTCTCAACTCCTGGTTGTAACTTATCGTTTCCGCGATGCGATACGATAGTTTTGCTCATTATCGTAAACTATTGTGTACTGCTTGATGTTAGGTTCCAGTTGTCTGCTGACTGCTGTGGAAGAAAGTAAGGGTGGCTACATCTTCGGACGATTATTGCTGTTGTCGAAGAACACATTATGTGTTACAATAGGAATGAGCTATTTATATGTTTAACTGCATTGAAACACTCATTTTATAAGTGTTTATTTTTAACATAGTTTATTTCAAATAAATGAACACAGCAAACAAGTGGCTCACACAAAGACATAACACAACCACGCACTACCTTCCAAGCGATCCAATTCAACAAGATCACGATACAGCCGAGTAACTCGCTGATATAAACGCCACAGTGTTTATAATTTTATGCTCAAAACATATTCGGTTTTAAATAAAATGTAATAATTAAGAACTACAGTTTACGGATCTGTTATGAGGCTATTAAAACATGCGGAACAGGTTGTTTAACCCTCCGAAAGGGTTGGAAAGAGCCTCAACCAGCAGAAGTCTGTCAAAAAGTTAACACATGCAGACCCTCAACACACATACGCACACACCTCGTCTGCAGGGTAAGCGTGTTTATGTGTGTTTTAACAGTTTATTTATTTTTCCTCCTACCACCTTCGTTACCTTTGCGTTTATTGTTTTACGCTCCAGAGTGGTGCATCGTCGGGAAGGATTCCTTCGCTAAAAATTTCCATGAGTGGTTGTGGATTGTTTTCACTGATCCATCGCTATGTTTCGATAATTAGCGTTAAGTGAGAGAGAGAAGCGGGAGTAAAGTTAATATTCCCGATCTTTGTAATTCATTCTGTAATTCAATGCAGCAAGTTTTTCGGGGGGAGTTTTGTTTTCCTTCATTTGCTTGTTGTGGTGCAACGTGCAGTAACAAAACAGAAAGACGAAAGATAATCGCTTCTGAAAGCATACAGGTACAAAAAAAAACAAAAACAAAAAAAAAATAAACACACCATAAACAATCGGAAAACTCCCCCCGTCCCATTCCGCCGCCCAGTGGTGATAATGATGAAACGGATCCGTGGGCGAGGAAAAATAAACACCATGAGATGAGTATATTTGTTAATCATAAAAACCGGAGTGCAAAAAGGGAGCAACTACAAACAAGCATGCCTTGTGTCGTTGTTCTTTGGCGATGCTGCACACTCTCCCGCTCTCTATGGTTCGTGCTGCTGCTTATTATCTGCGCCACTCAATCCGGAATTGGACCTGCGAACGAGTGTGGGAACGAGGGGTAGAGGAAGGCCTTCGAGTGGAGCAGCAGGGAAATGAAATCACCACCATAAACGTACTTGCAGCATAAACGAGACACGCTCACTTGCATTCGCACTCGCAGTGCAGAGTGGGGGGGGGGGATCAAAGGAGACGCCCGCCGTTCTGCCGGAGTGCCAACCCCAGAAGGGAGGGGAATTGTTGCATTGCAAAACAATAATAAAATCATAAAAGTGTTAATTGTTTTGTTTTGTCCGGGCTAATTCGAGCGGACGCGGCTAGCGGCGTGGAATGTGTGGAACGCGGCAGGAAGCCCATCACCTATCAGCACGCCCTCGGCAGCGCTCGGGTTATGTGCTAATAATGCCCGCTTGATCGCAATCTGCCCTCGCTGGGACGAACGAACGAAACACAACGCATTGGCCTCATCTACTTAAGAAGCTATGGTTCGTTTGCCGTATGTGGCAGTATTTTCAATTTACAATTTTGTGTGTCTGTGATGCTTTCATTACCGAGCCAAACCTCCCCCTCCGAACCAAAAAAGGGAGTTGCCGAGAGTTCCGTTCGTCTTAACATAGGTTCTGCTGCTGCGAGCGCTTGAACAACAATTTGAGCATATGTTTTATCATCCTGTTTGCTTGTTTTCTCTTTCACCTTTGCAGAGCAACCCGTACGCCCTGAAGGACAGTGGGCCAACAAGTGATATGACGGCGTGGACTTCCGCCGGACTGCAGCCAACGACCGGATACTATCCGTACGATCCAACCTTAGCTGCCTATGGGTAAGTCGAATTGACACACACGCACACTCACATTTCTACAAATGCTCTCCAATGCTTGTGCTGATAAAGTATTGTCTTTTTACTCGCACATTCACATAGTCTGAAAAAAAATTGGGGGAAAACGCGACGAGGGAGTGAATGGGAAAATAATTTATCGGCGGAAATTCGGTCGAAGGACAGCACGCTCACGCGTGCTCGAGTGTAGAGTCTCCCTCTGTGTCCGCTGTTTCCTTTCCGGAGGTGGGCAGAGGAAGAAGAAGAACAAAAAAGTGGTTATCGAAGAGGATTGGTTTGGTGGATTGTGATTCAATTTGGCCACCACTAGAATCATCCCCGCAAGTTACCCCTGCTAACGAGCGGGAAAAGGAAAATAGTTACTTCCTTCCTGCACTTTCGCTCGGGAGGTTCATTATTATTAGCGCTACTTGTTTTGATGGAGTTTTCCCGCAATTTTCCACCCTAAGAACTCGTCCAACCGAATGGGCCTCACTGAATGGGCCAGGGAAGGATGTACATCTTTTTCTCTCTCTCTCTCTCTCTCTCTCTCTCTCTCTCTCTCTCTCTCTCTCTCCTTCTCTCTCTTTCGTCCATTGGTGTTGTCGATTCCTTTTTCCGACTGCTACCGTATGTAACGGCATACGTTACCTACTGGCCCGGTATCCTGGTGTGTTTGAGGTGGAAAAAGAACACATTCCTGCAGCGCGCCATAACTCATGTTTCACTTCCGAGCAGGATATCGCGTGAAAGCGTGGAGTGGTGGCACTGGTAGAGGAAACGAAAGATTGAGTTTCCATGCATGCTTCGGGTGGTTGTTTCGTGGCTTAGATTTGTGGTCACCATTACCGGGCACCGTTTGGGAACAAAAAAAAAAAACATCGTTCGGTGCAAGCGCTGGTATTGCAACTACCGCCGGAACATGGCGTGACGAAAGGTAATTCCTTTGCGTATTGACGCCTTTTGGGTGGCCAATAATCAAACGGCTTTGCTGGATCACTGACTTAAAACTATGTTGCACCCATAAAACGGTCTTTATCGATGGGTTAGAATTTATGTACAAGCTTTCTTTCTGGAGTTTACTATAATTTGCAACGGGGTTGGGAGTTGTGAGAAGGACCCCATTAGGGTACTACCACTAACACAGACACGCAAAATGGGAATGTTTTGCGATCTCCTCTGCATTATACCGACCGGGTCTTGTGCATTGTATATGCAAAACATCTGGTGGGCAAAAAAGGAGTAAATGAGTCGAAAAAAATAATAATATACAGACGCATTCTGGTTAATGAAAGTTGCAGTGCAGGGTAGAAGAGAGCTCGCAGGGGCTATCGGTGCATATAAACGATAACAAAGATTGGACGTTTGTACACGACAATCGCTCATTCGATCACCTTAACGCAACTTCGCACTTCCTTGCGTTACAGCGTACAAATTAGCATAAACACTCCACGATCGGAAAAGGGGCTGAACGCGTGGGGGCTCACTTTCGGGTATAACTAATTATAATCGAAAACCAGGCAACGGGGCGCTGGGATGGAATTTATGTGCTGCACGCGCATTTCAAAGGTCCCAATGTAATGGCAATAATGCATATTACGCCAGAGAAAACACTGAAAGCATCCGCCCCGTCAGCCCCGAAGTGGCACACCAGCTGATAAGAAAAATGGGCCCAAGTGAGCTGCAGATGATGCGACAAGAGCTTCGAAGCGCTGACCTTAAAGGAAGGTATAAGACAACGGTGTCCGTTTTATCGCGTTGTTTCAGTTATGTGGAAATTCCATTGTGCGGTTTCGCTGCATAGGCCGCAGCTGTATGGGCCAAAAAAAGGTGAAGGTGAGCGTACGGCGCGAACGGTATGCAGCCTTTTCGCACCTGTCTAAATTTCGTGACAGTTTTGCACCCCTTGTTTGCAGAGAGCCCGTACAAGCGATACGTCTTCGATAATGGACTTGAAACATGTGTTCATGTAAGTCAAGCTCACACGCACACAGCAAGATAATATTTGGCCTCTTCAGTACTTCTGTATTAACAAAAAAAACATACATTAAAAGCCTCTTTGCACAGGACATCGGTTGAAATAAACGTTAACATTCATTAAATTTCCAATAAACTGAAAATGAGTTGGAAATAGAAGGGGAAGCTTTCTTCCCCGATCAAGGTTAACCATATTCATTGCATTCGTGTTGGAGTACATGTGTAACGGGCTCTTGTGGGTTTTTTCTTCTTCTTTTCTTACGGACATGTAGCCCCGGCTTAATGTGCCCAGCTCATGCCATCGTGTTCGGTACATGCATCTATCAGTATCAAAGTGCATCAACCGTCGTGCTGTAATAAATTCTATTTTCACATTACTTATTTGTATCGTTTAAAATCAAGTTTTCTTCAGCTGCTTCTGGTTCGCCTTGAATCTTCATTAGTGCCGAAACATTAACGCAAATAAAATGAATATGAGAAACAAACCGGGCTAAAGGTAAAGTCAGTTGGTAAACAGCAACTGCAACGCTTCGGTGTAAAAGATCTACCATTAAATCTGTTCTCCGCTCTACTTTCGAGCCAGCTCCATCGCCAGCAAGAAACGTTGCCTTATAATCAGGGATTATTATAAATTGCAATGCGTGAACATAAATATCCCATGTTTTGATTATTACCATATAAATGCATTACACACACACACTCACACGTGCACGCATATTAACACATTGGATGCCCGCGCTTGGCGACCAACGACTGGGGTCCGTTAGCTAGAAAGTGATAATTTCACGTCGCTACAGCACTGTACTTTGGCAAGAACTTTACACTGTCTACCCAGCGCTGCGGGTGGATTGCTGCCGAGCGGAGCATTGCTGCCACCATCCGACATCCATAATCACGGCAAAATTATGCAACGCACTGTGCCCTTACGTTTCCTGGGCGGTCTATTGTCCTGCCGAACGTGGATAGCGCCCCCAGCTTGGGCACACATTTGCACAAAACTTTGCGCTGCCAGCCCGTTGCTGGACGCGATTGAAGTGTTGATGTGATGCGAGAGAGCAGAGGGAGAGATAGCACACAACTTGCATATGCACATTTAATTTTTAATTACACACCATCGCCCAGCTCGCTAGTATCAGTAGGACAGCATCTTTGCTATCCAACGCCCTCTCGCTATGCCAGGAGAGGGGCGTTTTGGTGATCTCGGATGTCGGGAATGTCTGTACATGGTTCGTGCCGGGAAGTGCCATTGCCAGTTGGGCTGGAGAGCACACGCGGGCTGGGCGATTCCGGTGAGAATCATTTTGAATAACATATGAAGCTATTATGTTGCAATTGGGAAAACACTCAGGGATTGGCACGGAAGTGCAAGCAGTCAGGCACAATCCCCATCGCACTCACAGTGAAACATGGAATGCTCAATGCACCGCCGCAGTGCAAGATTTGATCAATCCGTGCCGGCGTCCCGAAACGTATAGCACCTGTACGTGCGTGCGTGTGTGTACAACATAATTTCGCGTTGAACGACCAAGCCACCGACATGAAGAAAGCGGGTAAACTGGGAAAAAGAGCAGTCGTTTCTGTTTTGCTGGGCGATTGTGTGGCGGTCGCAGCTTGTTTACACCGTGCAGATTGCCGGTTGTAGCTGATTATTATGATGCTTTGGAGAGTTACGCTTGTGAGCTGATTAATGGGCACACGGTTGGCAGGTTTTGGAAGCGTCGAGAGCATCACCAAAACAGGAAATAGTACCCTCTTGGAGAGATTATACATTTAACAGCGTCACACATTGATTTGAAGCGTTTTGAGGTTCGATGAGCGATGAATTGGTCGGACAAGTACCGATGGAAACAAAACGTTGTGCTGTAGCAATTTTTATTGCCGTATCAAGTGCTACATGACAAAACTGTGCAGCCTGACCATTAAACAGCGACTTAAGCAGCTGAAAGTGCATGTTGGCTCGTCAAGCTTAACTGCGTCGCCCTCCTCCTCCACTCCGCCAACAATGCCGATACGACCCCGAAAGCTTGACGTAATGCTTTAATGGATAAAAATGCTCCCACCAAATACGTGATCCGGTTTTGGCTTCTAAGGAGCAGACTGACACCGACGGTACGCTCCACCACCACTGCCATCAATTAAACCGATACAAACCGATTCTTCATCATTCCCGTGTGCATTAAATTGTTATATTGACCATAAAAAGCAGCCATCATAAATTTTGCACTCACCAAACAAAACAAGAAAAAAGGATCACTTTTGGCTTTCCATCTAAGGTGGATTTTACTGAAGTTGATGCACCGCAGAAATGGATCAAATTTGTTCGGCACACTGTTTTCGGTGCCTTGCTTCTCTTTCTCGTTCATTATCTTCGCTTGTTCGTCCCGTGTGGGTCACGATTTGCGTGAGCTTCCCTCCTGTTTGCGTGCCCGCCGGAAGAGAAGAAGCCAGTTCAATCGACATACCAAATTCCTTGCTTAACATGCGATTGCCGTTTCGTGATGGGCTGGTATCAGTCACTCGCACGCTCCCGAAAAAGTTAGCTACCGTTTATACGCCACCCGCCAGCGTCGCAGGCGTTGCCAATGATGATGGTGACGCGATAGGGAGGTTGGTTTGTGGCCAATAAATATGCGGTGGTGATCCAACCCGGTGAGCTGTAAAGCTGTAACTGAGAGTGGAATAGGAGGGGGAAGGGGTGCGGGGATGATTGGATAAAATTTGTCATCCCAAAATATCATGTCTATTGTGGCCGGGAGGGAACCTCCGGAACGGGAGTGATGTTTGTTTGACATGCATAAGCTGAGGTTGTTTGACTTATCTAGTATCGATTGCGACCAGCTCTATGGACCCATGGACGATTGGCACGGTAGCAATGGTGATTAGTCGCCTGTTGACTTTCCGTGTAAACCGAGTAACCCGAAGTGTTGAGCTGGGTTTTAGGAATGTTTGAACGGGCGTGTGGCAAGCGATGGAGCGTTGCCGAAAGTGCTGAAGCTGGGTCTGTCATCTTTTATGTGTAATGATATATGAGGACACATTTTTGTGAATGAACTCTTGTTGCGGGCTAGATCTGTGGCGTTGCACACTCATTGCGGATACGAGGCGCTTACGAGGACCTCCCCTGGTCATTCCTGAAACGGCATGCAATAAATCATCCGCCTCAAAAAGTTTATCCACCCCTTCCGACGGCAATTGCGCCCAACCGTAAAGAGCACCCAATTATAGGTCCTACCCCCGAAATCATCACAAGCAAACAATCAATGGCCGAATAATTGTGCCGCAATTAAGTGGCTATAGATCTTTCCACTCTTGCTTGTGCTGTTGGCATTAGACTTATCGCATAAATCCTCCCTATCTTCTCCCGCATTGCAACGCACAAAAAAACGGGCAAGCAAACAGAATGATTCCGATGTGAAACCCTCCAGAGAGGCACAAAAACCTTCACGTAGCTACGTTTCAACACCGTCAAGGGCAAGCTCCAGCCGAGCCTAATGTTCTGATTTATCACACTTCGAAGTCTATTTTCTTACCGCCCTTCCCCGTTCCTCCACGGCCTAGACAACGTCCGCCTCGTCTGTGCTCGGCCATGTTTAGGATTTACTTTTTTTTTTAAATCGATCCAACTTGAGAAGCGCCAGCGAGCGCCAGGCTCAATGACTGCATATGGCTCCAGATGGTAGACGGTGAATCGAATCGGCCACCAAATGGAGATGAACATCGTGCTAAACAAGTGCAAATCATATTTATGGGTATAACTCACGTGCTCAATCAAAACAGACTCCCTAAATTGACTCCTTGCCAGGCACGAACGGAATCGGTGCCGGGCGTCCTTTGCGCGCCTTGGCTAAAGCGGAAGCACAAGATCCGTGTGGCATAGCGTTGGAATGGAGCGATTCCAAGAATCAATCTGATAGCGTTTGCACAACCTCGGCATCTATAGACCCACGCGCCCTCACACACAAACACACCTACAACTGGCAAATTTATCGTTCTTGGAGCGTCATTCCTCGCTGAATCCATCCCATCCGCCCATCGATCGGGTACTTTGGGCGCACAAGCCACACGGTGGAGGGGTCCCTTTTTCGATTTAATACCGATGAAAAATCGTGTTTCGAGCGTTCGGCGACCAGGGTAGGAAAACCGAATGAAAACGCCAATTTGAAGGATTGTACCGAAACTGGGAAATTTGTCAGCCACCCCTTAGTTGTGGGACCGGTGATCCTTCGCTGCCGTCCCGGCACAAAGGATGGCTGTGTGTGCTGGGAAACCTCAATCTGGTTCCTCCTCCGGCGCAAGAAGCTCCACGGTCTATTTTTTGTTGTTGTGTGTGTTGGTTGTGTTCTTTCACTTATGCTCGGGTGCGCTCGTTCTTCCATGAAGCGAAGCTGCTTTCACACTTTCCATCCGATGAATGCGCGGAAAACAGCTTTTTTCGCATTTCTTTTATTGCTGGCCAGCGGCACTTTACCATTCGTTCATGGGACTGGCACAGCGAAACCCGGAGCACGTGTTTGTGTGAAAGTGGTAGAATTTTCACGCGAGCAATTCCCCCTGTGCCGTACCGTTGGTAAACCGGGCGTATAGGAAAAATCGGCTGCCAGGGAACAGTTTTCATTCGATTTCACTTTTAACGACCATCATCGGGGATCGATTTCGGGTGTGGAGAGGGGAGGTAGGGACTATTGAAAAGCGAAGAAACATCATTGTCAAGTGGCACATGGACAGATTTTCTGAGCGGAATAAGAATAAGGTGCATTGAAATGGTGGGTATAGTGGGAGGCCTTGGTATACTTTCCTGCCCGCGCGTGTGCGTTGAAGAACGTATGTTAAAGTTGTACCATAAGCCGTCGTATCGAATTTCCCAGCTATTTCCGTGGGAGACTCACAGGCAGGCTGGAATTTGGGAGAACCTATCGTGGAGTAGGTCTCCTTTTTACCCCAAACCGAACACCTTAAATTTCAACAGGTTCCGTATCCGCATTCAATGCGACCTTCTTACGCGTTGGAATACATACCTCTCACCCTTGCTACCTTAATATGTAAAAAAGGTAGGGATTTTTCTACTATACTTTTAGAACCATTTGCTGTCATGATTTGGAGCAGTCTTGTTGAGAGCCTACGATCACGTTAGTTGTATATATTGATGTAGGGAATATTCATTTTTACCTCACGCCTAGTATGAATGCTTCATGTTTCGCTCTAGAGTGGATAAACTTTCATACACCGCAAAAAAGGTCGCTCTTTGTCAACGAATGAGAAGATGTAGAAGAGGATAAAGAAGCATCTGGGGATATTTTACCTATCGATTGAAGAAATAAGAAAAACAGCACACTCCAACGTGTGGAAAGATCGGAAATAAACCGCGTACAAACACGGCTCCAGGAAAGGATCCTCGCGACCGCACTCATTCTGCCTATGGTCGGGGAAAATGTGTTAGGGAAAATCCGGTAGCTGGAGGATAGAGAACGAATAAAAAAAAAAAGATACCCCCACCTCCAAAGGGACCGATGAATGAAGCGACGTATTCGATAGATCTTTGAAAGGCACTGGCACAACAGCAAAAAAGTGAAGTTCTCACAGTAACACCGAAGGACCGAAGCAACAACCGCACTTCGTTTCACTTGCAGGACACGCGCCTCGGGGAAAGTAAAAGTTTTTGAATTTTTTATGGGCTCTTAAATCGTTTTTCAATTTTTTATTGAATGATATTTTATTATCGCTCCGCGTGCGTTGCTGTTGTACGGATCGGGCGCGACGGAGCACCGGGCACCGTTGACGCGTTAAAGCGTCGGTTGCACTTTATCCGCACCGTTGTCGCCAGAAGTTGTTTGCGGAGTTCTCTCTGTGCGGGAAAGACGGATATTTGAGGTTTGTATTTTTGTTTTTTGTTGCCATTTCAATGTTGTATGGAATTCGTCCTTTTTTGTTATTGCTTATGCTGTTGATACAATTTTCAATCACACTTTCATGGGTCGATTTTTTGTTTTGCCCTTCGTTTTTTTTCTTCTTTCTTTGCGATTGATGGTCATTTATTTTCATTCGATTCGCGTTAGTAATGTTGTGTTGATGGGGTCGTTTCGGTAGCGGTGAAATTGATGGACGAAATTGAAATTGCAAATATGGTAATGAAAACGCTGGAACGTGTGCAGATATTTGAGCACTTAAACCCGTGTGGTTAGCGTGCGGGGGAAAAGCGATTGTAGCGGAATCATAACGATCTGGCTGGTTATGGTTTCTTTGTGACGATAATCCTGCGTTTCCTGGCAGGCATTTTAATTTTGATTTTACGATCCAACATGACCCGGTAACGATCACTGTATCGAGTCTGGTATCGAACGGCAGTGAAAGGTGTCCATTTTATGGCGCCGGTCGTTCACAGTGCATTATGCCGACGGGTTTTGGATTGATTTGGATGTTTGCTTGGGCAACGCAATAATCGTAAAGTCAATTGCAAATGGGCGGTTTGATGTGTTTGTGAGACATTTATAACTTCATAACAATGGTTGAAATATGATGGAAAGGCTCTGGCAAAATAATACTTTTTTGTTGAATTTCTTTGCATAATATTACCCGTATCGTGTGCATGTACATGCAAAGCAATAAAAAAAATGTTACTACAAATTTACCGACGCCCAATTTCTACGTAAATTTCATTATGCAAATAATTTGCAGCACGCAAGTTGCGTCCCATTTTCACTGTCTCAGCACGGGAAACGTGTCCCCCAGCCAATCTCCAAACAAGCTTGCCAGTCAATGAACAACGCAACGAATACTGGTGACAACAAACATCGAATCGAGATCAAACCCATTTCCCAGTGCCCGTTTTCCTGTAGCGTTCTTGCAAGAAGTGGTCTTGCGACCGATGCCGGATTGCCAGATTCTGGGGAACTCTCACGCCACACCAACACCACCAAAACTGGCGTTACCAACCAAAAACGGGCTGGCGACTGATAACGGCACCGAGATGGCGACAAGATGGGGCCGACGAGATTGAATCGAGCGCCATGCTAACGAGAAACTGGGCATCTCGGTCCCCCCCGGGGGGAGGTTTGGGAAACAACATTTTCCCCTGCGAAGAATGTTTCGAACGAAAGGTTTGGAACAGCGGATCCTACCCCTTTGGATGGGGTAGGCAAACCCCTCTCCGGACAAAACAACCTGAAGCCCCTTTGGTGGTGTCCATCGTGTCAGCGGTTGAGTAGTGGAGGGTTTCCGCAGGCTTCGATCGCTCGCTCGTTACACTCATTCCTTGCGATGGCTTGCGGCGATGTCCTCGACAGTAGTGGCGTGAGGCGCAGGACGAGGCGTCTGGTAGGTAGGCGAAGCGCCAAAGGGAACGGTGTGAAACTCGTTCCGTGTGTCGTCGTTGTCGGGCCTCCCATACGTCCGTCCGATCCCCGAAACGGCCCCGAAGTGAATCTGGCGGTGCAGTGTGCGCCGTCCATTGCATCCATCATTCCCTTTTGGTGGACGGGTTCCCTTGGGCGAACGAAGCCGGTATAATGTTATTCGCCATTATCATAAAATTAAATCGATTAGGCGCCGCCATTTTGTTTCACATGTATAAATTGAATAAATTTAAAGTGATACTGCACACGACCAGCGCACCGGACCGACCAGAGGACAAGACCGAGAACAACGGCAAACGACAACGATCGGTGGATGGAGATTCTTCCGACGGGCGTTCTTGTTCCTGTTGGGATGGCCAAGGATGGCTTTAAAGTTACGAGACGACGATGAAACGGGGGAAACCCCTCGACCGCCCGACGGATAGGCGGATAAATTTGTTCGCTATGAAAATGTGTTTCCGAGTACGGAGTGCCACACGATAGAAAGGAAAGGGTGATTGTATCGTTATTCTCTGCGGAAAGTGTGCGTGGCTGGGTGTGTGTGTGGTGACGCACGTATGTGAATACGCATGTGACAAACCCTTTTCTTTTGGGGCTATTGTACAACACTAACACAGCTGCAGAGGTTGATAGAAGCACGCTACCAGGGGAAACACTTTGCACACTAACACACCCGGCTCGGGCAAATCTCGATAGAATTTCACAAAACGGTAAGCCTCTCGTTCCAGCTGATGAGTAACCCCCGAACGTTACTGCCATCTCCTCGTACCGAGCATACTCAGTCTCAGTGCAAAAGCCTGAGTGTATGTGTATGTACAAAATGCTAATAGAGATAGCAATCTTCTCTACTGCCCTATCATCGTAGTCTTTCATTTTGCAAGGGCACGAAGCACGAGTAGGCGCTACAAACATACCCCCTCCTCGAGGAGCGTCTCGCAAAATGTCACTGAATGTAAAACAAAGCTGGCAACTGGGATTGATTTTGTTGATGTTTTCGTTCCCTTATCCAAACCGTTTCAAAAAACCCCACCCCACCCGCGTCCAAGGCAGTGTATTGCTGTTTGTCGTTTTTTACATTGCTTCCCTCCGGTGGGAAAATGGAAAGGGAGGAGGAAAATTTAAGTTTTCCATGTCCTACGTCACATCTTGTGCCGATACGCTTTGCTGGTTCCGGTTCCATACCCAATCTACCCATCTAGCCACTAACACATGCACCATGTCACCAACATTCTTACTGCTTTCTGCCACTGCAATGGGTACGCGAGCGTCCCAGAGCGTTGGAGGTCCCCGCTCGCTCGTTCGCAACATAAATGCGCATGACTATTTCATAACATGGTTTGTGCGCCCGTACTGCTGCTTGTCGTGCTGTTGCTACGTTTTTTTGTTATCGTATGTTTGTCTTCTTTTTTGCATGTATGTGTGCGTGTTTGTATGTGAGTTTGTCTTGTTTTGAATGTATATTGCAACCGATACCTTTCCCTGGCTGCCATTTCGCTGCGTGCTAGCTCCACTACGGGTTAAACTCCGGCATCCTGGGGTGGCGGCATCCCTCCGGTAGCTGCTGGGAGGTTGTGCTGCGAGGCTGTGAGGCTCACGTTTAGTAACGGCGATTTACCCGATCCACATTCCGAGCGTTTGCTTTTTCGGTTTAGGATTTAGGGGGGGGAATGGGGAGACCTCGGCAGCCGGATTGGGATTTTCGGTTTTATCGATGTGTCGTATGTCAGTAGATACCAGTGTAACAATGCTCTTCTGATGGCAGTGTGCGGCTGGTAGTACATGGTAGCTAGTTGTTTTAGTAAATATGGGGTATTAACGCGTGAAGTTCTTAAACTAACAGTTGAAATTATTTTACGAACAATTATGTTGCATTCCATAGCGGATTAACGAAATCAACAGGTCAAACGATAAATGTGGCATTAAGTTTCCCAAACAACGCTTGGGATTAATGTCAAACATTGGGTAAAACTGCATAATCTTGAATAATTCGCTCAAACATTCGCTTGTATTTGTGTTGTACAACAGTTGCCATTTCCAGCCATATGACCGCCAACTTGACTGTCAAAACAGTATATCGAACGCTATTGGCCACACTTTTGCCCGAGAGAAATACGCTTCATCACACTTTAGTCTTTTTTCCCCCGCCATACCCCACAAGCACAAACCATCAGCGCCCAAAAAACGTTCGCCCAAGCTCATCATCCCGCACCCACGGATCCAAGGGTGGCAGAGTAGGATCATGTTATCAGCTTGCTAAACACCGGATATTTGGCATCATCCGCTGTGTAGTGGTCTTGCTCTCGGGGAGCACTTTTGAACTGGCGTTATGCTACTACACACAACCCGAGATTAGAGGCCACCACTGAAAGGCAACCCTTGAAACGAACCAGGCGCAAACAGATTTCCGAGCTGGCTGGCTGGCTGGCAGGGAGAAGGGGGCTTTGGGTGAAAAATTCAATTTGTTTAGACGCGACATTTAACGAACTGCACGAAACAATGCGGTTGCTGGGACCTAATGGGGAACCGTGCGGGAAGGGGGTTCGGTGGGTGCAAAAAAAGGAGCGAGGAGCACAAGAAAAACAAATTTGACAACACACCACCGCATCCCTTAGGGGAGGAGGGAGGAAAGTGAGCGGTGCCGAGCTAGAGCAGGGCAGAAAAATGCAACATGCGATGCAAATGCAATTTTTAGAAACCATGTTTGATTCTGCTTTTTTCTTGGTTTTATTGTGTCGCTTCGCTGCGGATTTGCCCCACTCTACTGCTAGCATTGGCGCATGGAGTGCGCAAACACACACACACAGGTACACCGATAAACTTGGTCGTGTGGCATCTTCATCACTGGTGTGGCTTTGCATCAGTTCTCATTGCACACAGGAACAAAAAAAACCACACAAATGGGGAGAAAAATAACACCCAAAATAAAAACCACCATGCAACTCACCACCGTGTATCGCGTTCGTTTCAATGCTCGGCTAGCCAACAGGAGCGAGTGGCACGGGAAACAACACGAGACAGAGGCACGGTGGTGTATCGCAACGAGCATCTAAAATTAAAACCATCGTCATCGACGGGACAGCCATTTTAGAACGCGAACAGCCGCCGAGGTGACATTAGAGCGGTGACGTTTGCCTTTATTCGCTCCGTCGTTGCCGTCGTTCGTTAGCGAGTTTGCTATTTGGGTTGTCGTACACGAGATCGTTTAGATTTCGCTTTCCGCGCCCGGCCGAGCGACTTGCGAAAAACGCGACCTCGTTGAAAATCTCGCTCGCACCATGCAAATCAGCTGGCCGTATGGGGGGGAGGGCAAAACGGGGCGGCAGGTGGTGGTGGCAGCGTTGTGGGTATATCATCATATTCGATTCGCGTCTGGACGGACGCAATCTTGCCGCGTGGAAATTCTCACGCGAACGCGCCGACCGTTGACATGCCAGGAAGGGCGAGCGCGCGCGCCCGCGCGAGAGATAGAGAGAGCCAGCGAGAGAGTTCCTTTCTTGTGCTGAAATCTCACAGCGAGAAGGGGAAAGACGCAGCATCGCGGCCCCAAATTGATTGCTCCACCAGTTCGCGCAGCAGTGCAAAATGTCAAACGGGAAGCTGCGAGAAACAAGGATAACGCACCGGCGCAATGCGCGAATGGGACGGCGAGCAATGGCCGATGCACACGCCTCGCGTAGGAAGGAACGAAGCGGCCCGGGTGGTGCAGTTGATACATATGTTGAGCTTAATTGTAATTTATGGTACATGTCAAAAGTGGGCAACCCTTTTCCCCTTGTTTGCCCTTCAAAGCCCCACCATTCGGTGGCGTACGCGGGCGAGAAAGAGAGCACCAGCACCGAGCCTGGGGTGTGAGCACGAGCTAGGCGTCAAGTAAAAGTTTCGCTTGTACGTAGTAGTGTAGTACGACTATTAAATCTATTGTTTCACATCCATTTTTATGACCCGAGATTGGTGGCGCAGCTCCGAATACGACACGGTGTTAAAAGTGTTTGCCGGAGACGCTTTTTTGCGCCTCGTCCTTTTTTTTGCGCTAGAGATCTCTGGGCGGAGAAAGAGAGAAAAGACAGTTCTGAAGGGGTTTTTTCTTCTTTTTGATTCTAGCAAAAATGGAACGTTCTTAACGCCAAATAGTTTGTACGGCATGATCCGTGCACAGCAAAAGTTGATGATTTTCCCGAGGGAAACGGTATGGCTCGGGGCTCGAGGCACAGTCGAGGCAATGTCGAATGAAAGTGACTTCTCCAACGAAAACGGAAAACTTTTTCCTACCGCACGGTGCAAAATGAATTTAGTTTTCCGACCGGTAGCGTAGCCTTAGGAACTTTCGCTTCGGTTCGCTTTCAATTTTCTCTCCAGCAAAACAAAGCGAAGGTGTCGGACGGGTTAGGGTTGTTCGCCATCGGTGCTTTTGTTTTAAAGTTTGAATTCTCCATGAACTTCTGGTAGTCGTCGTCGTCGCCATCGTGGTGGTAGTTGTGCAAAGCAGTTTACGTTGATTATCGTACAGCCAAAGACTTTAACAATCAAGTGGCCTCCTTGTTTTCAATTGGGTGTAAAGTTAATCAATCAAAATTTCCTAGAAACTTTGTAGACTATTCGTTGCTTTAATATTTGTTGCTTCAAAAAATCTTTTTTTTCTTCTAAACATTATATTACTTCCAACTATAAATTAGTCATACATTAGTAAAAAGCTTTTTTTAGTTTTATAATATTTTTTTTACAAATCGACCTGGGTTATTGTGCTATCGTTTTGTCCATCATTGGAGCGTTTATTAACAAACATAATTGATCATATCAAATCGACGCATGGCATCGTCGTCTAATGTGGTGTTCTAATATCGCTCGTAAAACGCATCCATTAGCAAACCGTTAGCAACGAATTAGCCGGGAACAAGTGTACTTTACAACCTTATTCCATTTGCATCCGATGCAAATTGCGCTCAAATCGAGCGACATGCAAACAACAACCCCGTAACGTATGTTTCGAAATGCACCACCACACACACGCGCACACATGGACAGCATCAGATAAAATAAAACTAAGCCAATAAACGACTGCCCGAAGATGGAGCAACAAAAACAATATTTGTTCCTAATAATGGGCAATCAAATGCACGTAATATCATCGGCCATAGATTCCCTATTGTGTGCCTCTAGTAATCTCTCACATACAAACTCACGATTGATGGAGGCAGACGGCTTTGCGCTTGGCGACTCACACGTATGTGTATGTTTGAGAGAGAGAGAGAGAGAGAGAGAGAGATAGAGAGAGAGAGAGAGAGAGAGAGAAAGAGAGAGAGAGAGAGAGAGAACCCACTGTCAGAACTGCATTGTGATGTGTGGTGGAGGGAAAATAAAAGTCACACACCATGTAAGGCTCCCCAGGGCTAACGGGGAACAGCAACAGTGCATTACCAGCCCACCGTGTTTGTATGTGTAGTAGTGGTGGTAGTAGTACTGGTGTCGGTGCATTGTAATTAAATGCAGACGAAAATGCATGTAATTAATACCTAATCAAATATGATAATTTGCTACTACCTGACATGCTAGCGGCCGATCGTCACTGCACTTGCATGGACATATGCGCGCGCGATTGTATATGGTATAAAAGTGGCGGAGCACGCACCAGAAAAAGTGCATTTCAGTGTCCGGCGTTTTGGTCGCTGATTGTGGCCAGTTGATCGAAACCGAACCATCATGACAAGGCAATGTCATTAGGCATCAAGGGTTTTGCCTTGAGCTCATTGCATGTATGGGTTATGGAAAAAAGAATGGTATTTTGCATGCCTAGTTCACTGGGAAAAATACGTCAAAGGGTATGCAAAGCTTTAGCTACAAACTACATCACAGATTTGAACATACAATATGTGTGATTCTTATTTTACTTTTTACTATAATGGCATTAAATATTGCAAAGCAACAGGCCGATAAATAATGTATCGGTTTGATACACGTGCAGCAGTGATTTCTCATCTTGTCATTCCCTTCGGAAACATGCTTCCTGCAATAAAATATCCATTCTCTAATCTAATCTTTGAGCACGAATTCGAACCACCGTCAGCGCAAACGACAATGTGGCTATCTTTATGCGTGTTGTAGCAATTATCAAAATTACTAATTAACAACCACTCATAATAACATGGCGACGATAATGAGCGTGTCTGTCACCTGCGAGTGTGTGCTTCGTGCGCAAGGCGGAAAACTTTGTCACCACCGTCGGCACACCGGCGGCACTGCACATGCAAAACGTGTACAGCGATACGGACAATCTACCGGTGTGGCAGCCATAGCTTGTTGCATACGGATAGACAAACGAAAATTGCAAACAGGGCAAACAGGAACTGCATGTCTTGAAGCGATTTAGCAAACGAGTAGGACAGCGGGAAAACGATACGAATCGCACACATGTTGATGCATCATCATAAAACATGTGGTGAATGAACATTGAATGCGCAAGTTGTTCAAGCTAGTTCGCAAGCTATTTGCTCACAGATTTCTCCATGTATTATCAAATGCAGCCATTTTGGCTAGTTTTGTCAGCTGATATGGTGAATTGGTTTATGTTTCACTTGGTTGTTTATGACACTTCAGATTAGTGCGACTCAAGATGTTAAAACAAATTGACACAAAAGTTACAGTGCTAAGCAGAAATCTTTTTGAAAACTGTCGGATGACGCGTTTAAATCGATCCATTCAACAAGACAGCAAAAAATGAAGCTCAATGGTTAGCTTTATTGTACAACAGACGATAGTGGGGTGTGGGGAACCCTCCTGTGAACCTTTTCGACTGGGTGGCTTAATCATGGATGATTTATACGCAGCGAGCGTAGCCTCCAGCGTGCAGTGGACACAGTTTCAGCAGCATTTTAGTGACTGCACTAAATGAAAAAGAATTAAACAAAAATAATAACCTTCCCCCCAGCCAGCCCACATTTGTCCCACTGACACAAGTGATGCGTTGGGGAGAGCCCTTCACGCGACACGGCAGTGTTTGTGTGCTATGCACATGTAACCGGGGATGAAGCCATTTTTGCGCTTATTTTTCAATTTGCCAGTTCGTGATCGTGTCTGTGCCTCCTGCGGCATTCCTTCGCCTGCTGCGCATCCCTAAAATCAAACAGGCTAGCAGGAGAGCGGTTCGGGACAGCATTGGTACACGGTCGGTCCGGGGGAATATAAATAAAATTAACTGCCCGAGCAATAGTTCATCTGACACCGCTTCTCTTCCATTTCCCTTCCCCACCACTGCTATACATTCCAAAACCGTTCGCGCCCCGAACGTGGGTGATAATGAATGCCACGCAAACCGCCGTGGCTCGCTCGCGCTGCGACAACCTCCCCGTGGAGTGAATAAGCGCGAGCAGCGCCACATCACGAGTGCAATCAACCGCGAATGTCCGTCCGGGAACAAAAATTAGTACACTACACCACGCTAAGTGCACACCGCGCACCGATAGAGCGCGACGGATGGTGTGAGGACTAATTTTCATATTTCCAAATCCTCCCGTTCCTCTCGCGCAGCAAACTGGTGGGATGGCGGGGTCTTATTGGGAGGCTGTAGATAATGCGTGACTGGAAACCGCATGATTGACAGGGACTGATGCACCGAATGGTGATGCGATTTTTAAAGCACTCAGTGTTGTTGCGATGTCATCCTGCAAGTGAAAGCCGTAACCACAAACCGTGAAGCGTCGTACTTCAGTACGGGCTAGTTCTGCGGTAATTGTTCCTTTTTATCCCCCTCGATTGTGCCGCAGCTGTGTTCGTTTGGTCAGCTTCCTTTTACCCTGTTGTTGTTGTTGTCGTTGTTGTTATTGTTAGAAGCGCCATTTATTTAACAAACGATCAGTTTTAAAAGCTTTTTGAAAGTCCATGTCTTTGTGTTCAAGCGTGTTTTTTGTCACATCTTTTACCGTTCGCGTGCTTGCGTGCTGGATCCTGTCTTCATATCGTGCCTGGTGGCCGATTATTATTCAACTTTAATTAATTGGGACTCATTACCGTTATTAATCTTGATTTTTTGTTCCGATCACCTCCGATGCACGATTCCTTTACATCAAGAATAAGACTGATCTTGTCGGTTTTGGTTGGACGTTGGCAGAATGTCTCCCTTACGGTCTGATGTTGCGTTTGAAACGCGCGGCCGCTACGGTTTCTGTCCATCGCCACAGCAATGGCAACATTGAATGACCAGAAGCAGGCCCGAGAGTCCGAGGCACGAGAGAAGCAAAAGAAATGAGATACGATAGGAGAGAAAAAAGAAACAAGATCAAAATCGACAACAATAATGCGGCTTGAGCGGTCTCCACGGTAGCCGCTGCTTTTCACGAACGTTGCCTCCCTGCTGTTGTGCGCCCGAACCCAGCAGCCCCCGATGATGGTTGCGATTATCGGCAGTGAGTGATCTCCCGCCCCACTACCGGGCAGGATCAGCGAGCGCTGCTTGGGGAGATTTTCTGGAATATGTTCAAAGACATACACACAAACACACGAACGCGCGCGGACACGGGCCGCCAGCAAGCGCCGTCCACTCGCGATCCAGCCGTACGATCCGATAACATCTGTATTTAGCCACGGAATTGATGCTCATTTGGTTTATCAAATAAATAATACGATCCAGCGAGCCTGGTGCGGGACGACACCAGACGGCAGGTGGGGAGACGGAACCCCCGAACCAGTAACAGTGCTACTGGCAGCTACCTCACCTGGTAGTGATCGTGGCCACCCGAGGTGGTCCTTCTGGCTCACATCTGGGCTGGGGTTGTGAAGAATGCGATCGAAGTTCTCACTTTTGTTATAAGGACCAGGGAGGGCTTCCACGCGCAGCTACTGGTCTTGATGCGGAAGAGCGTGCGCTAAGGCAAGCGCACATCTGGGAAGATCGATTTAAATCTTCACAAGAGATTGTCTATTTCGGCATAGCAGCGGGATAGTTGTTCATTGTCAGGCTTAAATGGTGAGCGGTACCAAGAACAGATCACTCTTATCACGCTACGGTGGGGATTAACTAAATAGGGAAATATGTCTTCTGTGCTTTGTTCACGATACATCCTGATCAGGGGATTACAAAACCATGCTTATCTAGCGCAATGCGCTTTGATCTGGATGTGCTCGATCGCTTTTCGCTCACCTATTGTACCTTTTTGATGGAGCGGGAAGAGTCCGAACATTGGAGTGGACGGAGGTACGGTGGTAGAATTATTGTTATCATTTGTTAAATGATGATGAATTTATTAGTCACGAATTGACCTGGAACTAATATTTCAGCTTGAATAAATTACCCCTTTCGAGGGTCATAACTCATATGGCCTGGTCTGGAAAGAACAAACAAACCAAAACTAGCGACTGAATTAAGACGGTGGCAGGGTGGGTTGGTTCAGGGCTGAAGAGAATAGAAATGCATATTCGATTAACTTACTGCCGGTCGGCAAAAGACAACGATCCGGATCCGGATGAACGATAACATTTTATTCGCCCGAACGATACGGAAGGCACGCCGGGAAGGGCTCTTCCCATCGAAACAGGAAAAACAAGCTCGACATTCACGACGCGCGTTCGCCTAGCGCACATACACACACAAAGTAGCCAACCTGTGGACAAACTAGCAAACAAACAGACAAATAAATAATTATTTTACCGCGGGATTTATGAACCACCGAACAGCCGAACGTGAACTGGGCTTGCGTCACAGGCCACTGGGCGGAAGGGAAGTTCGCTCTTCCTCTTTAATACCACGACCACCGACCGTGGTATGATCGACCACTATTCGGGGCACAGGCATTCCTCAAGACGCGGCTGGGCCAGACGCCCAGCGCAACGTGTGACATGTTTCGCGCCGTCCCTTATGGGGCTGTCACATTGGTCCCCGTTTTTGGGGGCTGGGTGAGCGTTCGGCTAAGGTGTATCCCGGGCCGTGCTGGATGGGTCAGCTTCCACCCGCTGGTTGCATGCATGATTTATGATTATGAATATATTCGCCCGAGAGAGGCCCGCGAAAGAACCCGAACGAAGCACGGGCGTATGGAGATAGAATAAAACGGCCATGGTACGCGATGAAGCAACCGCACCGGTTGTTGGGCCGGCTTGATCGGTCGCTCGGGCCTGAAGGTCGCCTGGAAGAAGAACTGTGTGCGCCCCCACCGATCCAGACAGCCGAACACAGGCGCGAGCGTCGAGCAAAGACAATTTGTCATTTTAATGGTGGTTATACTTCTTCCGCTTATTTTACTGAATGCCTGTTGGTGGTAGTGTGCTTGATGTTGTGCAGAGATGTGTTTGTGTGTCTTAAGGTTCTTATTTTGATCCCAAGGTTTAGTTGTAGCCGATGCCAACCTTAGCGATTTTTGATACAGAATTTGATTTGTATACATTGTACTAGATTGTTTGCAATGGTGTAAATACTATTTACCGATAGTTATAAACCAATCTTTACTTTTCCTGCTTCCTTTCCAGATACGGTGCCGGGTACGATCTGGCCGCCCGCCGGAAGAATGCAACGCGCGAATCGACCGCAACGCTGAAGGCGTGGCTGAACGAGCACAAGAAGAACCCCTACCCGACCAAGGGCGAAAAGATCATGCTGGCGATCATCACCAAGATGACGCTGACACAGGTGTCCACCTGGTTCGCGAACGCCCGGCGGCGGCTCAAAAAGGAGAACAAGATGACGTGGGAGCCAAAGAACAAGACGGACGACGACGACGACGCGATGGTGTCGGACGACGAGAAGGACAAGGACGACCTCGATCCGGACAAGGGTGGTCGTGATCATAAAGGTAAGCGGACGGAAGATTCCTCCAGAAACGTGATGCTTTTCCCCTTGGCTTCGCTTCACTGTGCACACAGAGCACGGGACGGCCGGATAGGTCGTGCCTGTATCGTGCTGCTTGCGGCCGTGGGTGTGAGTGGCCAATTTCTTCGACACAACGGGCAGCCGAACGGCAAAACAGCAGAACGTTGCATTTTTCCTAGCGTTCTCACGGGAAAAACCAACACATCCTCCCCGGAATCATGCCCACCGCCAATTTCCCATCGCAGCTCGCCGAGGGACACCGCGCTTTTCCTTATTTTTCCGCCTTTCCTTCGCCTAATGCACGCGAAGATGTTGATGATGCTGTTTACCTTTCTTATTATAATCATCACTCTTCCTTGAATGATTTGCACGGGGAGGGCGGCGTGTGCGCCTTCCTGTTCGGTTTTGTTTCGCGCTAATGCACCCCATACGCCTCCTACCAACCTGCCTCAGTATCACGTATGTAAGCTAATTCACACACACACGCACGGGCGCGCGCCTACGGAGGGAAACAAAAGCAGCAGCTCCGAAACATAACATCATCGATAATGCTACGGCTAAGTGATGATTATAATCACGGCGGGAAAGTCGAGCGTATCTAGCCGGATCGGATAAGGATCGTAGGGCTGGGGCTTGTTTGCTAACAGGATCAAACCAAGGGCTGCCAGCCCTCGATTCCCTTCTCGGTCGCTCTCTCCCTTGGCATAAAAAGAATACTTTCTCTTTCTGAATGCGTCTGAGGACATTTCTCCCTTCCAGTGTGGGCAGACGAGGCCGGAAGACTGAGGGACGATAATTTACGACGTCGGCATACGTTTCGCGCTGGAAAGTCATTTATAATATGAAACTTTAATGTGTTTATTAAGAGCTGACGTAGACTGCGGCAAAGGGGACGAGGTTGCCATTGTATTTAGCCCAAAGCAGACAGTACAGCCACTATTCTAGGCGCCCGGATGGAGGCTGCCCAACGGCGGTAATAATGAGCAGTGCGGAATGAGATGCTTTTTTGCTTTACTTGCGCTCGTCGTGCAACGCTGGCTTTAAAGGGAAACCCATCTGGAGGTCTGTCGGGGATCCGAGGGATTGGTGCAGTACAATGCCAATACACCCACTGACGGAACGGTTGCTAAAGTGGCCAAATGAAGCTGCCGTGGTGAATTATGGAGCAGTTTAAAGAATGTCTCATGCCCATTTTTAGCCCCTCGGGCAGTGGTACCATCTGGGTGGCGGTAAAATTCAGTGCTCTCGCAAAGCACTTTGATCGATTTATTTCATTGCTTACCTTTAAAATTAGCTAAAAAGAGCCTGGAAAGATTACTTTTTCATGCATGAAGAATCCTATCGAAACAAGCTGTCAAATACGGCAATGATGGATGGCTTTGCTTTTTGTTTGAAATTTTACCCTTCGAGCAATGAAATTATTATTTTAACTTCAATGGATTTTTAAAAGTTCTTAAGACAAAAAAAGTTTTAAGCAAATAAAATAAATGATGAACTCTGCACAAAGAACACTCATTTTTTAAACACAGTCAATCGACATCGTAAAATATGATGCACCTCGAACGTGCTAATTTAGTAGAGCTCATCAGCTATTGAATATTTGACCAATATTCCTCATAAAAGTGGCCAAATCGTTAGACCTCTTCCATCACAATAAGAAAAGGGATCAACAACAAACTTTCCATCACTGTTTCGTAAAGTAGAGGTCAAGATGAAAATGTACAGCCCAAAGACGGGTGGCTCATCCTTATATTTATTGATTAAATTTTAAAATAGGTCCATCAAGATCCAACAAACGGCCAATCCCGGCCTAGCTAAGCAAGAAGGATCACATCTTCCTTCTCGAAACTCTATTTAAACTCCGGACTCTGCCGCTACCCGCACAGGAACGGTAGAACGCTCTATGTAGGACTAATCATATTAAATTATAATAAAGTTTAATTTTCTATTCAACAACCCTTTTATGGAGCGGGGTGTATCTGTGCTGACGCTGGCGAGGATGCTGCTATCCCCTATTGGTCCTTAATTTAATTTGAATAATACCCATATAGCCCGCCCGTGCTATCTCTGCTTTCCCCGTCCTTGCCTATCAATTTGCATTTTCACTTTCAAATTGGTTCCGAATTCGAATCGTTTTGCCAAAGCGTCCAATTCGGTTCCTCCGTTCCCACTCTTCATTTTGCCGGCCTGTTGCCGACCTCGGATCTGAAAGAACAGTGCGCAATTTTTGGGTTTTCCATCGACTCTCCCACACTTCCCCAGGCGCGTTCGCTCCAGCGTAAAAATTAAATCGACCACGGCGGAATGAAAAATGCCTCCGAACCGAGCATTTAATTAATTGATGAAATCGGTACGGTTTTAATTAGTGATGAATTTTCACCGACCCCGAAAAGTGACACGGTTTCATCGCCCGGAAACCATGGGCCGGCGACGACGGTAGCTAGCAGCGAATGTCGCTGTCGTCATCTGCGCTTCGCCGGATCGGTAGTGGCGGGGCAAATATCAAATATAAATATATCTAATGGCTAAAGATTCGCTGGCCGATCGTGTACGCTCAATCGAACGAAAGTAGGGAAGCTTATGAAAAGAAAAAAAATACGGAAAGGGAAAACGTGAGGAAACAGCTGCTAATAGCGAAACTAATCCCTCGCGTAGGACCAGCATCCTGGCGCACCGAGCAGCGGAAACGCGTCGCGTCAAATCTCGGCTGTCAAATATCGCTCAAAACATCCTGCCCGGAATCCTTGATGAATCGCTCACAGTTTTTGCGCGTGACTCAAATTGAACAAATTGAATATGAAAACTAAACCTCACCCCGGTGTAGCGATAATCCATCGCCATCTGGGCTGCTGCAGTCGTGCAGCTCGCAGTCCTCGTGCACGGATGCGGATCCTAGCGCTAGCCCTTCCCGAGAGTTTGAAGAGGATCGACCGGAACCGTCCTCAGCACGAGCTGAATCGAAGGAGGTGACCGTCTCATCCCATTTTATTCTTTCCAACGGTCGTAGAAATTAAAATCACTTCATCCAATTTGACAAACGAAGACGGGAACTTTACTGTGGACGGCTGGCTGTCAGAAAACGCTACGACCGTGCGGGACACTCGCAAATGGAATCATTAGGCAATGCATAAAGTGCGATAATTGAAACGAGAGCATCAAAACGACACTAGAACCCAGTGCCTGGGCTGTCCACATTCCTGTCTCCACGGGAAATCGGTATCATCTGTTCACTTTTCGGTCCTACCGCACCGCCCGGCAGGACTCCGACAGCTCTAGGGGGAAGGTCATATCGTGTGCGATGGTTTTTGAAACTGAAACTTGCCACTCACTCCAATAACAACCGCCGAGGCTGGCAAAGCAAACCCTCGGGAGAGTTTCCCGAACACTCCGATAGACCTCCGATGGGCCACCGTGATGAGCATTACCTCCCGACGCTGGTAGAGCAAAACACTTGGAAATTTTAGTCCCAAGTTCCCTGCGGGCTTATAAAAGCCTCTTTATCAAGTCGGCTGTAACAAAAAGCCAAACGTTTCTGACCGAACTTTTGTCGTGGCCCGGTTCGGCAAAAATTCACCAACTTCCGTTCCCCTATTGCCCGTTCCCACCCCCCGGATGCCGGCCGCTTCCCGGAGGCCAATGAATATCTAAATAACAAGTGGCATTTTCACTTAACTTAATCGGATAATGGATATATTATCACGCACAGTCATCAAGATTTCATCCCCTTTGCATTCGTCTCTCCTCACGACAGCCATGCCCGACCCTCAAGAAGCTAGGGCGAGATTTTCGGGATAAAACACTTCCCCTCGCTGCTGCAGGAGGGTCAGGACCATTGTCGGCGACTGCTCAATGCTGTGCGGTCCATCATCGAGGAGGGTGACTGCTTTGTATTGCTCTTTTTTTTGCGCTCGCAAACGAACAGCATAAGAACAGCGAGCTGGCCGCCTGGAGGGCAGTCGTTCCCCGGGCTAAAAACCTCGAAAATCTATCAACATCAACGCGGGAAATGCGAGGGACAGAGCGTGGCCTCAAATTCCCATATGGCCCACCGTGGCTTTTCCGCTTCGGTTGCGTCAACACGACAAGGAGAGAGTGCAAAGAAGCGAGGAACAAAAAAAAAAGACAACACCCCGGTGCAAAGTTTTCCCTTGCGTGCCTTCTTGGAAAGCGGTGTTAAAGTAGGGTACGGGGGGAAAAGGCCGGCGAACAGTCTCCGGTCTCCGCCCCTTGTCGCGTGAGCGGAAGGTTCGCAAATTGACTTATTCCGATTTCCGATTGTTGCAAGGTGTCAGAATTCTCACTTTGATTTGCGTTCGTTCGCTGTTGCTCGGCCGCGTAAACGCTTGATAGGCTCGGTTGGGCTGAGTTTAGGAACGGCTGCAGAGGATGGAAAGAGCGTTCATGGTGGGCTGGATGGATGGGTGTCCGATTTCATCACCGTTAGAGCAGGTGGTAAGGATTCGAGGCATCTGACGGTTTACGGTAGGGCTAATGGTTTTCCTTTTTTTTTGTGTTGATATTGTGATGAGCACTTAAAACCTTCCGTTCTTTCGAATGAATCTTTGATGGGTTTCGTTTTACTTTTATTTGATACATCGGTGTTTGCTGCTAAGCGAATTAGGCTAAACAATATAACACGAGTAAGACGCTTAGCTCATTACCATATGTGATCATGCTTTGATGGTCGCTTTCATATTTCAAACGTTAAGCCGTTGATGTACTGTAAAAGGAAGAAGGTTTCATGAAGTAAAAAAAACCTCGTTGCATTAATTGTATCCAACGTTAATTTTTTTAAATATGAAATAACTGCGCTCATTCGTCAAACCATCCAACCAAATGAATGAGCCTACTTAATAAATTACCTTCACTTAAAGCGTACGATCCTGTTTATCAGTGCACATTTTGCCGGTAGACTCCCTTGTTCAGTGTTTAGATTTCATCGATAGTTCTCGCTAAATAGCACGCTCGATCCATCGTGCAATATATTTTCCCGCTCGTTAACGGACGCACTCGTTGATTCAGGCCGACACCCTTAACTACCCTCTGCTGGCTCAACACTAAACTCACCCTTTTCCCTTCTCTTACCACTTCCCCACCGACAGCGATCTGCGCACCGAGCGGAAAGGGCCAAGGGGTTGCGCGTTGTGGTGGTGCAATGTTTTCAATTGAATGAAAATCACATAATATCACTTATTAAGACTCAATTCATTTGCTCTCCCTCGCCGAGCTAAAACAACCGTAGCGCAATCCGAGTTGTGCAAACCCTTCGCATCGTTATTTATTTCCCGAGGGGTGCCGTTTGACGCCTCGGTTTGCGTGTGTTTGGCTGGGCTGGACCAAACGAACCATTTCACACTGGCAGTGGCGGGCCCTCGCAAGAACGCCTGCCTGATCGCATCCTTTGCCGGGAGGGGACCGAAAATAGCGTCTGGTTTGCAATCCCTAGGTTTTTACACCGCAACATCGAGGGTGAGCATCCTGCAGCCTGTGTGTTTGTGTGTGAGCGAGGGCTGTTTTCATACGACGGGTTGAAGTCATTAAATCTCTCGGTGTCGAGGACGATTTCGGGCGCGTCGCCCCAGGAGCATCGGGGTGTTTACTGTTATTAGATTTAATTCACCATATCAAATTGTTGAAATAAGTTTATTCAGGGTCAATGATTTTTATTAGATTTGGAAAAACGGGAACCATATTTTCTTTGCCCGTGTGATAGCACGGCCATCGGGTTTCCGTTTGCCGAGTGCGTAGCGGCAATTGATTTTGCTTTGTTCCAGCATTTGTGACCAATGTGATCGTGTTGGCTGATAGGATGTGGTGAAATTGTGGTTAGCGAATTGTTCGTTTCGATGGGAAGGCACAATGGTCACCTCCTGCTGCGAGATGGAGAGCAAGAAAGAGAGAACGAGTCGAACGTGTTCGTATGACAACAACTTCTGCTGACTCCACGCACACTCTGGTCGGAAGCAAACAACAAGCATACTGAAGATGTGATTTATGGTTTTTCTTATGTGTCACCAAACGAACTATCGTACTTGCTCTTGTTGTTGTTGTTTGATCGTCTCAATCTCCGCAAGCCCGCCGTGGCGTTTGCGTACGCACTGCCATGCACTTGGCAAGTAAATAGCTGTCGACA